>NW_027445102.1:0-117322 GCF_048569485.1 Anomaloglossus baeobatrachus | reverse complement strand
GGGCAGACTCAATTTTGCGTGTCGGGTGATGCCGATGGGGCGGATTTTTTCACGGCGGCTTGCGATGGCCACTGCGGGGGTGCTAGTGCCTCATCATTTTGTGCGTCTGTCGGCCGACGTCAAGGCGGATTTAGAGGTGTGGGGGCGTTTTTTGGCGGACTATAACGGGCGGTCCCTCTTCATGGAGCCTCTAGTGGGTAATTCGGAGTTGGACTTGTTTACTGATGCATCTGGGGGTCAGGGTTTTGGGGCTTATTTTGGAGGAGAGTGGTGTGCAGAGGGATGGCCGGAGGTTTGGCGGTCGGCAGGGCTGGTGAAGAATTTGGTGCTGTTGGAAATCTTTCCTATTTTGGTGGCAGTGACTCTGTGGCAGGAGCATTTTCGGAACAGGCGGGTGCGGTTTTACTGTGATAACATGGGGGTCGTGTTAGCAATTAACAATATCTCGGCCAATTCCCCTCCGGTGATTAAAGTTTTGCGGAGATTAGTGCTGGCCTGTTTGTCTATCAATGCTTGTGTGTCTGCGTCGCATGTGCCGGGGGTGTTGAACTCTATTGCTGATGCTCTCTCTCGTTTCCAGTGGGATCGCTTCAGGGAATTGGCGCCGGGGGCGATGGCCGTGGGATGGCAGTGCCCTCCCGAACTTTGGAGTGTGGTATGAGGGCAGTTGGACATTTGATCAGAGGATCGTTGGCTGAGGCGACCTGGACGGCTTATCAGCAGGCGTGGCAGCAATGGGAGTTTTGGGTGCAGTCTTTTGGTTTGATTCGGTCGGTGGAGGATCAGGTAGGCGTGTTACTCTTGTGGATTGGGCGGTGGTCGGCATGGGGTTGGTCCCAGGCGAAGGTGGGTCGGGTGGTGGCGGGCCTGGCCTTTGGGTTTAAGTTGCGGAATAGGCCGGATTTGACAAAAAACTTTTTGGTGCGGCAGGCGTTGAGGGGGTTTCGCCGGGGGCAGAGTTGTGGGGATAGAAGGAGGCCAGTGTCTTTTGCTCTCTTGGAGCGATTGGGGGCCCACCTGAGTGCGGTGTGTTCGTCTGTTTTTGAGGTTATTTTGTTTCGGCTGGCGTTTTCGTTTGCGTTTTTCGGGGCGCTCCGGATTGGGGAATTGGTGGCGGTTAGTCGGCAAGGTTCCGGGGGGATTCAGGCGCGAGATGTTCTTTTATTTGACACCAGCGTGGAATTTTGGCTCCGGAGGTCCAAGACGGATCAATCCGGCAGAGGACGGCGGGTGTTACTGGGGATGGTGGCGGAATCGGCAATGTGTCCGGTGCGGTGTTTGCGGGAGTTTCGGGGGTTGCGACCGCGGGAAGATGGGCCGTTGCTTTGTCATGAGGATGGTTCTTTCTTGTCGAATTATCAGTTTCGGGCAGTTTTCCGGAGGTGTGTGGAAGGTCTTGGCTTGGATCCCGGTTGTTATGCGCCTCATTCTTTTAGGATTGGAGCGGCAACTGAGGCGGCTGTGTGCGGGTTGAGTCCGGAGATAGTACGGAGGATAGGTCGGTGGGAATCCAGGAGATATTTGAGTTATGTGCGCCCTTAGCATGGCTTATGAGGTGGGGAGTTTTGGATTTGTTGTGTTATGGTATGGTACTGTAATGTTTTTGTTGTCTTCCTTTGCAGGGGACTTTTCCCTTTTGGTCTGGATATTGGGCCACTCCTTTGTGCACTGGGCAGCGATCCGGGCAGACATCCGATCGGAGGGTCGTCAGCTGGGCTTTGCACGAAATGTGGCGGTACTCCGGTGGTTGGGTATCCGGGGCATGCGGTGGATGCGGGTGTTGCCCGAGGTGCACAGGGCAATGCGATTGGACCGGGCGCCGGATATTCTGGTCCTGCACGTTGGGGGGAATGATGTGGGAATGGTGGCGGGCCGGGAGTTGATTAGGGATATAAAACATGATTTGCTTCGGCTGTGGGTGGCTGTACCAGGACTTCGGACGGTCTGGTCAGAGATTGTCCCGAGGCGGACATGGCGTAGGGCTCGGTCAGTTGAAAGGCTGAATAAGACCCGTATAAAAATCAATCGGGCCATTTCGGGTTTTGTAGTGAGGAATGGGGGGGTGGCGGTCCGTCATTTTGAGTTGGAGGCGGTGGATCAGGATTACTGGTTGGCAGATGGGGTTCACCTGAATGCAGTGGGGACAGATTTGTGGTCTTTGGGAATTCAGGAGGGTATTGAGCGGGCCATGGCATTGCCCGGTAGAGGGGGGGTCTCGAGCGTTTGAGGGGGTTAAAACGCTCTCGTTGTGGTGGTGGGGGTGGGGTCCTCGAAGTTGGTGAAAATTGGATTGGGGGGTCCCAATGGAGGTGGAATCCCCCCCGTTAATTACTGGTTTGGGGAGTGGTCTGGTGATCATGGGGGGAACATCGGCTTGGTGGGGTCGGTTCCCGGTTTGGTGGTTTAACCCTTTCCCCTCATATTTGTTTGGTGCTCCCGAGTTTGTGGTTGCGGCTGGGAGTAATGGGGTTTGAGGGGGAAGGTAGGATTGGAGTATTGGGTGATCACCAGATTGTTTGAGCTTCGAGGACACAACCCCCTGTTTTATAAATGTTTTTTATAAGTTATGTTAAATAAAAGGCTGCTGTGGCCATTTTATCCAACTATGTGTCTGTGGTCATTTCAATAAGGGGTTAAGTATTAGGGGGTATGGTAGCAGTTAAGGGGTCACCAGGACTCCACTATGCCAACGTCAAGTGCCCGGCTGGAACCTCCACCCCCTCCCCAGGGGGTAGGTGGAGGCCGGCATGACGTGGCTAGGGGGGATAGGGTGAAGAGGGAAAAGGGGTGGGGGTTTAGGGACCGTTAGGTTGGGAGCGGGGAAAAGCCAGGCATTGCTGCGGCTGCAGCTGAAGTAGTTGTCCCGCCCACCCTCCCCTTTTGTTTTGTTTTGTTTTATTTTGTTTTGTTTGTCTGGGTCATAGTGGCAGGGGTGGTGGGGGTGGGGTCCTCGAAGTTGGTGAAAATTGGATTGGGGGGTCCCAATGGAGGTGGAATCCCCCCCGTTAATTACTGGTTTGGGGAGTGGTCTGGTGATCATGGGGGGAACATCGGCTTGGTGGGGTCGGTTCCCGGTTTGGTGGTTTAACCCTTTCCCCTCATATTTGTTTGGTGCTCCCGAGTTTGTGGTTGCGGCTGGGAGTAATGGGGTTTGAGGGGGAAGGTAGGATTGGAGTATTGGGTGATCACCAGATTGTTTGAGCTTCGAGGACCACAACCCCCTGTTTTATAAATGTTTTTTATAAGTTATGTTAAATAAAAGGCTGCTGTGGCCATTTTATCCAACTATGTGTCTGTGGTCATTTCAATAAGGGGTTAAGTATTAGGGGGTATGGTAGCAGTTAAGGGGTCACCAGGACTCCACTATGCCAACGTCATGTCGGACAACTCCTTTAATTTGCTTGAGTCAGATTTATGGTACAATTGAAAATGTTTTGGTAGGGTTTTTAGGTGTTCCGTCTCATGCAGAGTCTTTGTTTTCTCAATGTCCCTGATGGGCTCACGGAATCCCACCTTTAACCCCCTAACCACTGGACGATTTTTCCGTTTTTGTTTTTTGCTCCCCTTTTTCCGAGAGTCGTAAGTTTTTTATTTTTCCCGTCAATCTTGCCATAAGAGGGCTTGTTTTTTGCGGGACGTATTGGTCTTTTAAGTGAAACCATGAGTTTTACCATATATGGTACTGGAAAACAGCACAAAATTTCCATGTGCGGAAAAATTACAAAAAAGTGTGATTGGACAATGGTTTATGGGGTACTTTATTCACCGTGTTCACTGTATGGTAAAACTGATGGGTGGGTGTGATACTTCAGGTTGGTATGAGTTCGTTGATACCAAACATGTTTAGGTTTACTTTTATATAAGGGGTTAAAAAAAGGTTTGTCCAAAAAATTGGAGCACTTTCTGCGGCATTTTCTGCAACTTGTAGTGTTCTCATTTTTCGGGATATGGGGCTCACTGATGGCTTATTTGTTTGCATTTTTAGCTGTACCATTTTTGCGCAGATGCTACGTTTTGACTCCCTGGTATTGCATTTTGCTGAAAATTTGCGAAGACCAAAAAACGTAACTTTGCCAGTTGGATTTTTTTTTACGGCTACGCCATCTACCGATCTAATTGATTCATTTTAGATTTTGATAGACTGGGCATTTCTGAACTCTGCGATACCAAATGAGTGTATATTTATTATTTTTTTAACCCTTTGATTTTTAGTGGGGCGAATGGAGAATGATTTAAACTTTTAGTTGTTTTTTTAATTCTATAAACCTTTTTTTTTACTATTTTTTTATTTTAATAGTCTCTCTAGGGGTAAGGATTAGCCGTCTGATCGCTTGTTCATTTCTGCTGATCAGAGCGGCAGAGCTCTGATCAGCTGAAATGCTGCTGTCCTGTTAAAGCCAGCCGGCTGTAGCAGGATGTGAGTCATGATAGCGACAGGAGTCATCACATAACCCTGTGCTACCATGGCAACCATCGGCTTCCCATGATCGCGTTACGGGGCCTCCGATGGCGGTGTAGAAAGGCAATTGGAATAGTCATTGGCCCTCGTGTGGATTACCACAGACCTGCGTGTTTTTGGGGTTAATAAAGGAGTGAAATAGGGTATTGTTTTTATCTTATTTTGTGTTTGTGTTTATTTCTTTTCACTTCCAGATTAGTAATGGGGGTAGGGTTTTCATAGACCCTGCCATTACTAATCTAGAGCTTAGTGGCAGCTGTGAGCTGTTATTAACCCCTTATTAGCCTGATTGCTACTGCACCAGTGCAATCGGGAAGAGCCGGGTAAAGTGCCAGGATTGTCACATATAATGGATGTGACAATCCTGGGTTGCTGTGGGCTGCTATTGTTATAACGCGCCTGCTTTAATCTTATTTTATTTAATTTTCCTTTATTTATTTTTTATTTCCAAAGGTTCCGGATCATTATCCGGAGTTCCCTGAGAACTCCAGGCCCGGGTCCGGTACTCGGGTATTTTTAAAATCGCTCGGATCCTAAAGCTGGTGTCACACATAACGACGACGACAACGACGTCGCTGCTACGTCACCATTTTCTGTGACGTTGCAGCGACGTCCCGTCGCTGTCGCTGTGTGTGACATCCAGCAACGACCTGGCCCCTGCTGTGAGGTCGCCGGTCGTTGCTGAATGTCCAGCTTCATTTTTTGGTCGTCACTCTCCCGCTGTGACACACACATCGCTGTGTGTGACAGCGAGAGAGCGACGAAATGAAGCGATCAGGAGCCGGCACTGGCAGCTGCGGTAAGCTGTAACCAGCGTAAACATCGGGTAACCAAGGGAAGACCTTTCCCTGGTTACCCGATGTTTACGCTGGTTACCAGCCTCCGCTCTTGCTGCCAGCGCCGGCTCCTGCACTGTGACATGTGGCTGCAGTATGCATCGGGTAATTAACCCGATGTATACTGTAGCAAGGAGCCAGCGCTAAGCAGTGCACGCGGCTCCCTGCTCTCTGCACTGTGACATGTAGCTGCAGCACACATCGGGTTAATTAACCCGATGTGTGCTGCAGGAGAGCAAGGAGCCAGCGCTAAGCGCGGCTCCCTGCTCTCTGAACTGTGACATGTAGCTGCAGCACACATCGGGTTAATTAACCCGATGTGTGCTGCAGGAGAGCAAGGAGCCAGCGCTAAGCGCGGCTCCCTGCTCTCTGAACATGTAGCACAGCGACGTTATGATCGCTGCTTCTGCTGTGTTTGACAGCTAAGCAGCGATCATAACAGCGACTTACAAGGTCGCTGTTACGTCACCGAAAATGGTGACGTAACAGCGACGTCGTTGTCGCTGTCGTTTAGTGTGACACCAGCTTAAATTTTACTGTCCGGGTCTGTCCGTCACTAATCAATAGACAAATAAAAAAGTGCATGGTGTTTATGTAGTTGTGTAAACAGAAATATGATATTCAAAATTAAAAATGACATGCCATAAGGCAAGCAAAATCAAGAAATGCAAAAAACTAAATTATTGAGTAAATGTATTAAATATTAGTTGTATCCAAACTATAATTAAATTGTTGTACAATGTTGTTCTCCACTTTTCTTAGATAATAATCTTTTTTCTTATTTTCTCATAGGCACTTCATTCAGGGAAAAGACCCAATCAAAGTCAACATCTAAGTCACTGAGCGGGTCGAGTGAAGTACCTCAAAATTTGCAGACCACCACAGGTATGGTTTTAGCATATACAGACCTCTAAATTATGGATAAAAAAACTATTAAAAATAATTTTAACACAAACAGTCCCATTCTCACACCACATAAAAATACCCAATTAAAGAAAGCAGCCAAAGCTCTCATTGAGCCCAATAGGAGTCCTTGTGTCCAATCTATAAATAAAGTGACTCAAGTTGCGCAAGGGCCTTAAATAGGTTACCACCTCTAACCTCTGATCTATGGCCTTTATAATTAATTTGCTTGAGTCAGATTTATGGTACAATTGGAAATGTTTTGGTAGGGTTTTTAGGTGTTCCATCTCATGTAGAGTCTTTGTTTTCTCAATGTCCCTGATGTGCTCACGGACTCACACCTTTAACCCTCTAACCCGTGGACGATTTTTCCGTTTTTGTTTTTTGCTCCCCTTTTTCCGAGAGTCGTAACTTTTTTATTTTTCCCGTCAATCTTGCCATAAGAGGTCTTGTTTTTGCGGGACGTATTGGTCTTTTAAGTGAAACCATGAGTTTTAACATATATGGTACTGGAAAACAGCAAAAAATTTCCACGTGCGGAAAAATTACAAAAAAGTGTGATTGGACAATGGTTTATGGGGTACTTTATTCACCGTGTTCACTGTATGGTAAAACTGATGGGTGGGTGTGATACTTCAGGTTGGTATGAGTTCGTTGATACTAAACATGTTTAGGTTTACTTTTATCTAAGGGGTTAAAAAAAGGTTTGTCCAAAAAATTGGAGCACTTTCAGCGCCATTTTCTGCAACTTGTAGTGTTCTCATTTTTCGGGATATGGGGCTCACTGATGGCTTATTTGTTTGCATTTTTAGCTGAACCATTTTTGCGCAGATGCTACGTTTTGACTCCCTGGTATTGCATTTTGCTCAAAATTTGCGAAGACCAAAAAACTTAACTTTGCCGGTTGGAATTTTTTTTTACGGCTACGCCGTCTACCGATCATATTAATTCATTTTAGATTTTGATAGACTGGGCATTTTTTAACTCTGTGATACCAAATGAGTGTATATTTATTATTTTTTTAACCCTTTGATTTTTAGTGGGGCGAATGGGGAGTGATTTAAATTTTTAGTGGGTTTTTTTAATTCTTTAAAACTTTTTTTTAATTTTTTTTTATTTTAATAGTCCCCCTAGGGGTAAGGATTAGTTGTCTGATCGCTTGTTCATTTCTGCTGATCAGCTGAAATGCTGCTGTCCTGTTACAAGCAGCCGGCTGTAACAGGATGTGAGTCATGATAGCGACATGAGTCATGACATAACCCTGTGCTACCATGGCAACCATCGGATTCCCGTGATCGCGTCACGGGGACTCCGATGGCGTTGAGGAAAGGAAATTTCCCTGCCATGGACATTTACATTGCGCTGTCAGTATTTGACAGCGCGGTCTAAGGGATTAAAAGGCATGGGTGAATCGTGGATCCACCCTTGCTTGTAAGGTACACATGTCTGCTGTTCAGATCAGCATATATGTGCGGAAATCGGTGCCGGTTTACTGCAGCAGCCGACGATG
Organism: Anomaloglossus baeobatrachus; assembly: GCF_048569485.1. Taxonomy (NCBI): domain Eukaryota; kingdom Metazoa; phylum Chordata; class Amphibia; order Anura; family Aromobatidae; genus Anomaloglossus; species Anomaloglossus baeobatrachus. The sequence continues at coordinate 109,614 of NW_027445102.1, read as the reverse complement.
ATTACACCGCCATTATCTACGATGTACCCAGTACGTCCAATGTCTGTAAGAGGTTAAGTCCCTTGTGGTCATTCCTATGTAGATTTTCTGGCATGGATACTGGGCGTAATAAATCACGCTCTTAGAAGCACAAATATGTTGGTGATTTATTGTGTAAGTTTGTGTTCCTTCCGATTTTTTAATGGGAATCTGTCACCAGATTTGGGGACTACAAGCTGTGTCCAATACCACTGAGTTCTTATATACAGCATTCCAAAATACTGTATATAAGAGCCTGTAAAACGGAAAAAGTACTTTTATAATACTCACCTAGGGTGGGTCCAGTCCAATGGGTGTCGCAGCTCTCCAGTGCGGTGCCTCCTCTTTTAGGTCTGACGCATCCTCTCTGCTGCGATCTTCGGCCTCCTTCTTCCCAGTCCGGTGTGGATGATGTGTCTATGTCATCCACACGAGCCGACATTGCGGTCCTGCGCAGGCGCATTCATCTGCCCTGCTGATCAAAGTACTGTAATGTGCAGGCGCGAGGAAAGGTTAACCCCTTCACGACTGGCCGACTTTACACTTTCCGTTATTTGTGGGGGGTTTGCCATTCTTCTGACAGACGTAACTTTCTTTAACGTTCCTTTGGGAGACCCAGACCATGGGTGTTTAGCTTCTGCCTCCGGAGGACACACAAAGTACTACATTTAAAAGTGTAGCTCCTCCCTCTGAGCTTATACACCCCCTGGTAGCCAGTCCTAGCCAGTTTATCGCTTTGTGTTCAGGAGGTCATACATCCACACATGCATTCTCATCTGATTGTTTGACTTTTGGAAAGAGTTTGAAGAAAAGCGGGTCCATGTCTGGACTTCCGGCATGTCCCTTCTCACCCCACTGTGTCGGCGGTGTTGTTAATGTTGATTTACAAGGCTGAAGCCTTACATGCCGCGCTCCTTCACCATCCCTTCTGGGCTCTGGCTTGAAGTGGGAGCCAGCACGGTCTCCATGCCTGGCAGGAGTCCGGTCTCCATCCACAGCCCCTTGAGGATTCTGTTGGACCGGAGCACTCATCCCCAGGGACATGGCCCTGCGTCTCAGCAGCTAAGTACCTGAGACGTTTTTGTTGGGGGTCCCGGTTCTTTATTGTAAGGGGAGAGTATGCTGTATGTGATTGTTTTTAACTTTTCCGGCGGGTTCTCCAGCTTTTGCCCGAGAACCGCGCCGATGGTGCCTGCTTGTCGGCCTCGCCGCTTAAATTTAGGCCCCGGCTTCGCCGGAGGCCTAGTTTCGTTTTCCTGCCCTCGCATGTCACTCATGCAGAGGGACAGGTTCGGCTCCTCCCGGCGGCCGTTCTACACAGGGGAGGGACACTCCCCACTGCTGGGGCGTCCCTCCTTCCCGGCAGGTCTCTATAGCCCTCCAGTTCTCGCTCTTTTATAGGAGCGCCCTAGTCCCGCCCCCTCTCTTCGCTCCGGCGGCCATTTCTCAGGCAGAGTTCACTCTGCTCTGGGACATCCTGCATTCTGCATCTCTGCTGAGGTGCTGCGCTCTGGGGGACCGAGCTTCGGGATCTGGAGGGCACACAACACCGCGCTCAGCGGTCTGGTAAGCCACAGCCGGTCTCCGATTGTGGACCTCTGTATATTCTCCCTGGGGTTCATTCTCTGCAAATCCCCCACTCCAGCAGCATGTCTCACACAAGGAGCAAGGCTCCAAAGCTTTATTCTGCATGCACTGCATGTAAGCTCCTGCTGCCTGAGCCGAGCATTTATCCACACTGTGATGGTTGCTCTAACTTGGCGGTGCCACAGCCTGGAGTCTCACCCCAAGTGGTCTCTCAGGCTGCTGCTGCACCTGTGATTTAACCCCCGGCCTGGGTAGAGTCCTTTTCTAGGTCCATATCCCAGCCATTTGCTGAGTCCATGGGACTTTTGTCCAGGACTTTGATGAATATGCATCAGCCCCCCTCACAGGGTGCCTCTAATACTCTTGACAGAGGACTCCTATCCTCTGACCTCCGTCCATCAGAGCTCACGGAGGATTCATCATCTGATCTCAGACCCCGTCCTTCTAAGAGAAGGCGCAGGGTTTCCTCCCCCTGCCCATCCCACGGCTCTGTCTCAAGAGCTGACTCTCAAGATGAGGAGGATGCCCTCACTGGGGGCTCGGAGGCTATGAATCCCATCGATTTCTCTGAGGGTGACTCAGATCTTAGTGATTTGATTGCTTCTATTAATTCTGTGCTGGATCTCAATCCGCCAGTGTCAGAGGAGCAACTCTCTTTGGCAGAAAAACATCAGTTTACCTCGCCTAAGAGAGTGAAGAGTGTGTTCTTTAACCACTCCAGTTTTCAGACCGCTGTGACCAAACCCAGGGCCTGCCCTGACAAACGCTTTCCAAAGCGTGGTTGTGATGACCGGTTTCCATTTCCACCTGAGGTGGTCAAGGAGTGGTCTCACTCCCCAAAGGTAGACCCTCCGGTGTCTAGGCTATCAGCCCGGACCGTTGTGTCGGTGGCTGACGGCACCTCACTTAAGGATTCCACTGACCGTCAGATTGACCTTCTGGCCAAATCTGTGTATGAAGCTGTGGGGGCCGCGTTTTTCCCGACTTTTGCAGCAGTGTGGGCTCTCAAAGCCATCTCTGCTTCTCTAGAGGAGATGCATTCCCTCACCAAGGAATCTATGCCTGAGATGGTTACCTTAACTGCTCAGGCTTCAGCCTTTTCATCTTATGCCATGTCTGCCATGCTAGAGGCTGCTCACCGCACTGCGGTGGCTTCAGCTAATTCTCTTGTTATCCGCAGGATTTTGTGGCTTCGAGAGTGGAAGGCAGATGCTTCTTCCAAGAAGTTTCTTGCTGGGCTCCCTTTTGCTGGGTCACGGCTGTTTGGTGAACAGCTGGATGAAATCATTAAAGAAGCTACTGGCGGGAAGAGTACTTCCATGCCACAAACCAAGACCAGGAAACCCGCCCAGGGTAGGAATCAATCGAGGTTTCGTTCCTTTCGTTCCTCCAACTGGTCATCCTTTAAGCCTTCCGCCTCGACCGCTAACTCAGCCAAGGATCAGAAATCCAATTGGCGCCCAAAAGCGCGTCCGTAGAAGACCGCAGGAGGTTCTGCCACTAAGGCAGCTTCCTCATGACTCTCGGCCCGCTCCAGCCATGTCCTTAGTCGGTGGCAGGCTCTCCCACTTTGGCGACGCTTGGTTAAAGCAAGTCTCCGATCAGTGGGTGAGAGACATCATATCTCACGGCTACAGGATAGAATTCTCTTCCAGCCCTCCAAACAGATTTTTTCTCTCAACTCCAAGGCCGCTGCCTTCTCGCAGGCCGTGGCGTCCTTGCAGGCAAACGGAGTGATTGTCCCAGTTCCCGCTCAGGAACGGTTCAGAGGTTTTTACTCAAATCTCTTCCTAGTTCCAAAAAAGGACGGTACCTTCCGGCCCATCCTGGATCTCAAGCTTCTCAACAAGCATGTCCGGGTGCGGCATTTTCGCATGGAGTCTCTGCGATCAGTCATTGCCTCTATGACCCAAGGGGATTTCCTGGCATCCATCGACATCAGAGATGCCTATCTACATGTGCCAATCGCAGTGTCACATCAGCGTTGGTTACGTTTTGCGATAGGAGAGGATCATTTCCAATTCGTGGCTCTCCCCTTCGGGTTAGCCACGGCCCCTCGGGTATTCACCAAGGTCATGGCGGCAGTGATTGCGGTCCTGCACCTCCAGGGGTTAGCAGTGCTTCCTTATCTGGACGACCTTCTGGTCAAGGGTCCATCCAACGCAGACTGTCAGCGGAGTGTTTCGCTCACTCTCGCCACCCTAGCCCAATTCGGGTGGATTGTCAATCTTCCCAAATCCACTCTGACTCCGACTCAGAGTCTCACGTACCTAGGGATGCAGTTCGAGACTTTGCCGGCACTTGTGAAGTTGCCCTTAATCAAACAGCAGTCTCTCCGGCTAGCGGTGCGCTCTCTCCTGAGGCCCCGCCGTTATTCCCTCAGGCGCCTGATGCAGGTGCTGGGTCAAATGGTGGCTTCCATGGAGGCGGTTCCCTTTGCCCAGTTCCATCTGCGTCCTCTGCAGCTGGACATTCTCCGCTGTTGGGACAAGCGGCCTTCCTCCTTACAGAGGTTAGTGGCTCTGTCGCCACGGACCAGGAGCTCTCTTCAGTGGTTGCTTCGATCCCTCTCCCTGTCCCAAGGGCGCTCCTTCCTGGCTCCGTCCTGGGTGATTCTCACCACGGATGCCAGCCTATCCGGCTGGGGAGCGGTACATCTCCACCACAGAGCGCAGGGCACTTAGACTCCGTCCGAGTCAGCCCTTTCAATCAATGTGCTGGAAACCAGAGCTGTGGTTCTAGCTCTCCTAGCCTTTCACCACCTGTTGGCGGGCAGGCACATTCAAGTCCAGTCAGACAACGCGACAGCGGTTGCCTACATCAATCACCAAGGCGGGACACGCAGCCGCCTGGCAATGTTGGAGGTCCAACGCATTCTTCAATGGGCGGAGGACTCCAAGTCCACCATATCCGCAGTCCACATCCCTGGCGTAGAAAACTGGGAGGCAGATTATCTCAGCCGTCAATCCGTGGACGGTGGCGAGTGGTCCCTGCACCCGGCAGTGTTTCAGTCAATCTGCCGCAAGTGATGTACTCCGGACGTGGACCTAATGGCATCCTGTCACAACAACAAGGTTCCGGTTTATGTGGCTCGCTCCCACGATCCTCAGGCCTTCACCGCGGACGCTCTGGTTCAAGACTGGTCCCAGTTTCGTCTGTCCTACGTGTTTCCCCCTCTAGCTCTCTTGCCCAGAGTCCTGCGCAAGATCAGAATAGAGGGCCGTCGAGTCATCCTCATTGCACCGGACTGGCCCAGGCGAGCTTGGTATCCGGACCTGCTCCAACTGTCCGTGGAGATGCCGTGGCATCTTCCGGACCGTCCAGACCTGCTCTCGCAAGGTCCATTTTTCCGCCCGAATTCTGCGGCACTCAAATTGACGGCGTGGCTCTTGAGTCCTGGATTTTGACGGCTTCTGGTATTCCTCCTGAAGTCATCTCCACTATGACTCGGGCCCGTAAGGCTTCCTCCGTCAAGATCTATCACAGGACTTGGAAAATTTTCCTGTCCTGGTGTCGCTCTTCCGGCCATTCTCCTTGGCCATTCTCGTTGCCGACCCTTCTGTCTTTTTTACAGTCCGGTCTGCAGCTAGGACTGTCCCTCAACTCTCTCAAGGGACAAGTCTCAGCTCTATCAGTGCTGTTCCAGCGGCGTCTTGCCCGGCTGGCTCAGATCCGCACCTTCATGCAAGGTGCGTCTCACATCATTCCGCCTTATCGGCGGCCCTTGGATCCCTGGGACCTTAACTTGGTCCTCACGGTATTGCAGAAACCCCCTTTGAGCCTCTTAGGGAGGTTTCTTTGTATCGTCTTTCTCAAAAGGTGGCCTTTCTAGTTGCCATAACTTCTCTCAGGAGAGTCTCTGATTTGGCTGCGCTCTCCTCGGAGTCACCTTTTTTGGTTTTTCACCAAGACAAGGTAGTTCTCCGTCCGACCCCGGACTTTCTTCCTAAGGTGGTCTCTCCCTTCCACCTTAACCAGGATATTTCCTTGCCTTCATAGCAAGGAGGATTTGCGGGGCACTACTTTCACTGAGGACTGTCCACATTAAACAATCAGCGGCTAGTTGCAGGAGGCACACACAGTGCTATTTGATCTCTGCTGTGGCAGGAGAAAACTATCAGGTCGGACTATACTGAATACAGCTACGGGGTGCTTGTTCCAAAAGCATCAGAGCATGAAACATTAGGCAAAGAGAGAAAAAAGGAACCGCACTCACCGGTAATTGCTGTGAAGTATTCAGGTTTATTTCATGGTCGGAGGATACATGCTTCGGCGTAACAGGGAGGGAATGAGGATGGTTAGCACAAAAAAGACTACGGCCGTTTCGCCCCTGTAGGTGGAACTGGTAAGACCCGTCGAAGCCCCACCTACAGGGGCGAAACGGCCGTAGTCTTTTTTGTGCTAACCATCCTCATTCCCTCCCTGTTACGCCGAAGCATGTATCCTCCGACCATGAAATAAACCTGAATACTTCACAGCAATTACCGGTGAGTGCGGTTCCTTTTTTCTCTCTTTGCCTAATATTTCCTTGCCTTCCTTCTGTCCAGCCCCTGTTCATCGCTTTGAGAAAGCGCTGCATACTCTAGATCTGGTGCGTGCTCTCCGGATTTATGTGGCTCGCACCGCTGCGCTTAGGCGGTGGACCTCTCTTTTTGTGCTAACCACAGGGCGGCGCAAGGGTCTCTCTGCTTCTAAGCCGACCTTGGCCCGTTGGATTAGATCGATCATTTCGGACGCCTACTAGAGTACTCAGGTGCCTCCCCCGCCGGGGATCAAAGCACACTCGACCAGAGCTGTCGGTGCCTCTTGGGCTTTTAGGCACCAGGCTACGGCTCAACAAGTCTGTCAGGCTGCCACTTGGACTAGCCTGCATACCTTTTCGAAGCAGTACCAAGTGCATGCTCATGCTTCGGCAGATGCGAGCTTGGGCAGACGCATCCTTCAGGCGGCTGTCGCCCACTTGTGAAGTTAGGCTCCGCCTACTTCTTAGTTTTTTTCTATTTTTCCCACCCAGGGACTGCTTTGGAACGTCCCATGGTCTGGGTCTCCCAAAGGAACGATAAAGAAAAAGAGAATTTTGTTACTTACCGTAAATTCTTTTTCTTATAGTTCCGTATTGGGAGACCCAGCTCCCTCCCTGTTGCCTGTTGGCAATTTTCTTGTTCCGTGTGTTATGACCGGCTGTTGTCGTGGACAGAGTCTCCGGTTGTTCCGGTTCTTACTCGGTTCTACTTGTGAGTGGCTATTCTCCTTCAGCTTTTGCACTAAACTGGCTAGGACTGGCTACCAGGGGGTGTATAAGCTCAGAGGGAGGAGCTACACTTTTAAGTGTAGTACTTTGTGTGTCCTCCGGAGGCAGAAGCTAAACACCCATGGTCTGGGTCTCCCAATACGGAACTATAAGAAAAAGAATTTACGGTAAGTAACAAAATTCTCTTTTTTTTATTTTTCAGTCAATGTGGTCATGTGAGGGCTCATTTTTTGCACAATGAGCTGTAATTTTAAATGAAACCGTGAGTTTTACCATGCAGTGTACTGTAAAATGGCAAAAAAATTCCAAATGTGGAGAAATTAAAAAAAAAAAGTGTGATTGCTCTATTGTTTTTGAGAGATTTTATTCACTGTGTTCACTATATGGTAAACCTGATGTGCTGCTGTGATGCCTGAGGTTACTGCAAGTTTGTAGACACCAAACATGAATAGGTTTACTTTTATCTAAGGTGTTAAGAAAATAATCAGAAGTTTGTCCGAAAAAAGTGACAGACGTTGTGCGCCATTTTCTGAGACCCATAGCGTTCTCATTTTTTTAAATCTATGGCTCAGTGATGGCTATTTTTTGTATCTCGAGCTGACGTTTTTAACAGTATCATTTTTGCGCAGATGCTATGTTTTCATTGCCTGTTATTGCATTTTGCTTAAAATTTGTGGCAACCAAAAAGCGTAATTTTGGCATTTGGAATTTTTTTGCTGCTACGCCGTTTACCAAACAGAACAAATGATTTTATATTTTGATATATATTTGGGCTGAAGACAGCGATACCAAATGTGTGAATATATTTTTTTTTAACCCTTTATTTTTCAGTGGGGCAAAAGAGGGATGATTTGAACTTTTAGGTGTTTTTACTTTTTTTTACTTTTTCAAAACTTTTTCTTAAATTTTTTTTTAAATTTGACTAGTACCCCTAGGGGGCTATTAGGATCAGCTGTCTGATCACTCATTTATTTATCCCAATCAGAGCAGCACAATTTAGACTCGGAGAAATTATCATCTCTTGTAACAGCCAGTATTTGGCTTTTTCTTACAGGACCTGAGTCATGTGAGCTACAGGAGTCATCACATGACCCTGTGCTATCATGATAGCCACCAGATTGTTAAGGGGTTAAAGATCTCTTACGCATATGCACTACAATACATGGATCTGCTTTGAGCAGGGCAGATCAAAGTGCGCCTGCGCAGGACCTCAATGCCAGCTAGTGAGCATGATGTACGACGCGTCATGCACATGGGCCTCAGAAGAAGGAGGATGGCGATCGCCGCAGAGAGGAAATGCCGGACTAGAGAGAGGAGGCAGTGGGTTTGAGATAATGATCAATAATTTTGCTAGCTATTTCATCATCAGCTGACGGTCTCCTTTTTTTCTCAGCCCCAGATCCCCTTGAGTGGAGCCCCAAAAATTGGTCTGTGCGATTTCTTCCTGTAAGCTCCCAAAGTAAGTCTGCCATCTTGTCTTTCTTCTTCCTGCTCCAGCTGTAAGGCTACTTTCACATTTTACAGGATGCAAACCGCATATGACCGGATCCTGTGGATTGAATGTGCAACGCATGCAACCGCAATTGTTATTTTATTGTATGCTTCTACTTCTACTTGTGATGGATGAAGGGGAACACAGAATTTATCGGCTGGCACTGGAGTCAGCTGATCGGGAATAAGATGAACTCCTGATCTCACAGCCCGCACACGCTGTGATGGATGCAGGTTAACAGCAATCACTGCCTGCTGCCGATCACGTGTGACCATGTTCGGGCTGTGTGGTCATGAGTTCAGCTGAGTTCAGATCAGCTGACTCCAGTGTTGGCCGATTACTTTCTGTGTCCCCCTGCATCCATCGCAGAGTGTTCGGGCTGGAGTTCAACAGAGTTCAGATCAGCTGACTCCAGTGTCGGCCGAATTCAGCTGACCTCACAGGCAGCACACGCTGCGATGGATGCAGGGGGACCCAGAAGAAGTAATCGGCCAACACTGGAGTCAGCTGATCAGATTACTTGATCTGCTGGCAGAATGGTTAGAAGTAGGGATGAGTGAGCACTAAAATGCTCGGGTTCTCGGTAGCCCATGAGTATTTTTTTTTTTTAAATTCATTAAAAAATAAACAAAAACCCCAAACACATAACCCTAACTCTAGGGTTAGGGGGTAAAAAAAATAAAATGTGTGGACTCCCGCTGCATTTTCTATTGCTAAGGTAACCCAAGCAGCTACTGGCTGCTAACCCCCACTGCTTATATGACCTTCACTGGCAATGGAAAATCCAGGGAAGCCCTTTTTTTAACGTTTTTTGCCCAAAAACTAAAAAAAAAAGACAGCTTCACCCTGTTTTTGTATGCTAGCCAGGTACAGCAAGCAGGTACGCGCTGCCCCCAACCCCCAGCTGCCTATTTGTACCCGGTTGGGAACCAAAAATACAGGGAAGCCATTTTTTAAGTATTTCATGAATTTCATGAAATAATTAAAAAAAAACAAAAAACGACATGGGCTTCGGCCAATTTTTGTGACGAGCCAGGTACAACTAGGCAGCTGGGGATGGGAATATGCAGTGCAGGGTGGCCCAAGCTTTCTTGGCCCCCCCGCTGCGAATTGCAGTCAACAGTCGCCCCAGAATATGGCGCTTTCTTAAAAGCGCTATCTTCTGGCGTTGTGTCCAACATCTCTCCCAGCGGCCCTGGTGCCGGGTGGCACGTTGGGTAATAAGGGGTTAATACCAGCTTTGTTTTACCTGCTGGTATAAAGCCTGAGATTGCTAATGTCAGGCCAAGTTTGACCCGGCCATTAAGAATCTCCAATAAAGGGTTAAAAATAAGACATCACACAGAAAAAATACTTTATTAGAAAAAAATACACAGACACTTTATTAGAAATAAATACACAGACACACTTAGGGACGCCATCTTTATTACTCCCTCTCACCCCTTCACGATCCTGGTCTTCTGTCTGAGAGAGAGGGAAATTTCTGTATTGACCATGCCAAGCTGCTTTCTGGGCATGCTCAGTACAAAAAACAGGATTCTGTCTATCAGGGTCCGGCGACTTCCGGTACAGCAGGATCGGGGTCATTGAAATACATTGCAGGTACCACTGCATGTACTAATACAGATGGCCACCTGGTGGCGCTATAACAACACAAAAATATCACCCATGTAACGCAGCCTAAGCCTCAAAGGCTACCATTACTATTACCGATAGAGCTAACAGCCATGAATCATCGTGATCCGGACTCACCTATAAAGTGCACTTATAACTGGATGTTTTGAGTAGCCCTGACACGCGTTTCTCACCTGGCTTCCTCGCTTGAGGAAAGTGTAATGTGCATGTTTTATTATGTGGTGTCTTGGGCGAGATCGTCGCTGTTTGGGCGCGTGCAGGGGGTGGGACGCTGCACATAGAGTCCGCCTCATCCAGTCATTCCAGGGGAAGCGTGGATCGGAAGAATACTTCCACTAACGTCAGTTAACCCATGCATCCTTCTAAGGAAGCTCCTTTGGCGGGGACTCATGCTGAGGCAGCCCCGCACATGCGCACCCAACGAGACCATATCTACTACTGGCAAGTGAAAGGGCACGACCAGGGTGGTAAGAAAATCATCCAAACATAAGGAGAATCAGCCTTAGCCTAAAGAATATGACCATGTATAGTCCTTAAAAGATTTTCTAATGTCCCTATATCATGCAGAGACAAAATTCATATAGTAATATGTGTGTATATATATATACCCCTAGATTCTAAATGGACCTTGCGATACCACAAATTTTCAATCCTGTGGGACCACAGTCATGGCGCAGCTTGAAATGTCTCTGGATCATCCTCAGGGAATCAAGATCCACAACATCACACACCGCAATTATGTCCCTAACATGTTCCCTCGTGCGGACTCGTTGTTCCCTTGATGTTAACCCAATATAAATTAGGCTACAGTCACATACTGCATAATAGATAACGTGACTTTTACTGTATGATTTGCAACTTTTTATTTTATACTCTTTAGGTCCATCCCAAGTTGACAACATCTCTGGGCAGACAAAAGGAAAACAACCAAATTTGGGACTCCCTTTCTCAAAGCGAGATACCACCCTAGGTACGTAATGGTTCTTCACCAGCATATCCTTTAGGCTTTTCCCCCTTCTAACAGGTAAGAGTGGACAATGAGTAAAACGTCGTTCAAACTCTGGTCGGTCTTCAGTAACGACCAGTGTTTGTTCAAGATCTGCCTGATCGCCCCCCTCTGACTGTTAACTTGGAGATGAAATGTATCTGTGAGGAAAAAGATTCTTCCCTCTTACTTGTTGATAATAATTGTACCCGTGGAGAACCCGTTTCTGTCTGGTACCCCATTTTTATATTATAGTCCAGAAAAACAATTGCCTCCCGATCTGCCTTATAGGTTAGTTTGATGTTATATGGGTTATTGTTCAACCAAGTCATGAAGCTCTGCAGTTCAGCACCGGTACCCCTCCAGATAATAAAGATGTCATCTATCTTACCACCTAGTGTAAAATTAATAGATTAGGGATAAGCCAAATGGATGACAATGTTTTAATTTTGTTACATACATTTTTCCTTCTGAGTCCTCTGATACCATACCAAAAAAATATTCAATGCTCATGATTCAAAAGATAGATTTTCAGCGTAGTTTCTCCTTGATGAAAAATGAACCTTGAAATGGTAGCCTCATTTTAACCAAAACCTGGTATTAATAATTGGACAAATTGAAGAAGGACATGGCATTTGATTTACGAGTAATGCAACAACCTTTTCCCAGTTGATCAGTTTTAGACATCCTTAAAATTATCATTAGTGATGACTAGATATGGGCGAATGCTAAAATATTCTGGTACGGAATGTTCAAATCCAATAATTTCTACATTTGTGTATTCATACCGAATAACGAACCCAATCCAAGTCAATGGGAAACTCGAATAATTTTCTAGAGGACCTTGGAAATAGGCCTGCGAGGGCTGTAAAAATATTGCAATTGATGGAAAATTGTTGAAACTGAATGGCAACAGCATGCGGAAGATGCCTGAATCTATTTCTGACTCACATTTTATTTCTGGGAGTAATTTTGCCAAAGTATTACGCCACTTTTATGGATAGTAGTGGTCACTCAGTTCAATGAGGTCACCTGAGGTCAGGTTATCTGCGATCATAGGTGGATGACAATGGGCAGCTCCAGCTGTGACCGCAAATAACCTAATTTACGTCACCACACATCGCTGCGACTCATTCTCTGCCTTAAGATCACAGCGGGTGGTCATATTCTATGCCCACGCGCTGTCACTTCAGATGTAGCAGAGCTGGAATCGTTATGGGACCTCGTGTGGATTACATTAGACCTGGGTGTTTTTGGGGTTAATAAAGGAGTGAAAGAGGGTGTTGTTTTTATCTTATTTTGTGTTTGTGTTTATTTATTTTCACTTACAGATTAGTAATGGGGGTAGGGTTTTCATAGACCCTGCCATTGCTAATCTAGGGCTTAGTGGCAGATGTGAGCTGTTATTAACCCCTTATTAGCCTGATTGCCACCGCACCAGGGGATTCGGGAAGAATCGGGTAAAGTGCCAGGATTGTCACATCTAATGGATGTGACAATCCTGAGTGGCTGTGGGCTGCTATTGTTATAACGCGCCTGCTTTATTCTTATTTTCTTTATTTTTCCTTTTTTTATTTCCAAAGGTTCCGGATCATTATCCGGAGTTCCCTGAGAACTCCAGGCCCGGGTCCGGTACTCGGGTATTTTTAAAACCTCTCGGATTCTAAATTTTACAGTCCGGGTCTGTCCATCACTAATCAATAGACAAACAAAAAATGTGCATAGTGTTCATGTTGTTGTGTAAACAGAAATATTATATGCAAAATTAAAAATGACATGCCATAAGGCAAACAAAATCAAGAAATGCAAAAAACTAAATTATTGAGTAAATGTATTAAATATTAGTTGTATCCTAACTATAATTAAATTGTTGTACAATGTTTTTCTCCACTTTTCTTAGATAATAATCGTTTTTCTTATTTTCTTCGGCGCTCCATTGGGAGACCCAGACGATTGGGTGTATAGCTACTGCCTCCGGAGGCCACACAAAGTATTACACTAAAAAGTGTAAGGCCCCTCCCCTTCTGCATATACACCCCCCGTGGGATCACGAGCTCCCAGTTTTCATGCTTTGTGCGAAGGAGGTCAGACATCCACGCATAGCTCCACTGTTTTTAGTCAGCAGCAGCTGCTGACTATGTCGGTTGGAAGAAAAGTGGGCCCATATGGGGCCCCCAGCATGCTCCCTTCTCACCCCACTTTTGTCGGCGGTGTTTGTTAAGGTTGAGGTACCCACTGCGGGTACGGAGGCTGGAGCCCACATGCTGCTTTCCTTCCCCATCCCCCCTCGGGGCTCTGGTGAAGTGGGATCTTACCGGTCTCCAGGCACTGAGACCGGGCTCCATCCACAGACCCGGAGAACCTGCTGGATATGGAGCTGGATATCGTCAGGGACAGGGCCCTGCTACATTAAGGTACTCTGTGTCCTCGTACACATCGCGCACACACACGCCAGCATTGCTGGGAGTGCTAGTGCGCCGGGGACAACAGCGCGGAGCGCTTGTGCTATTATTCACTGCAGCTTAGCTGAGTGAATTTATGTATTAGAAACTGCCGCGCCGGCCGCTGCGGGGTGTTTTACACTGTGGCGCGGCTGGGACTTGTGGTGCGCCGGGGACTTCCGCGCTGGCCGTGCACATAGGACGGCCGCGCTTATACTCGAGTCCCCGGCTTTGCGGCCTAGTTTTCGCTTTGTTCCCGCCCCCAGCCCTGCCAGTCAGGAGAGGGGCGGGACGCTGTACAGAAAGTCAGCGCCGAGAGCTGGAGTCTGCTTTGCATTCTCCAGCCCCCTTCACTGGACACAGTGGGACGCCAGTTTCCCGCTCTTGTCTGGGGCACGTCCACGGCCCGCCCCTCTTCACAGGACGCCGGCAGCCATTCCTGCACTCAGTCTGGGCTGGAGAAGGGAGACAAGCTCTGGGCAACCAGTCACAGGATTCGGGCAACCACATTCCCGCTTTTGTGCGGGCGGTAAGCGGCACCTGAAGTGCTGACCCCACTAATGTCATTTGTACATTTGTACTTTATGCCTAGATGGCTAGACTACAGCAGCAAAAAGCAAGGGTGCTAGGGCACAGGCTTTCTAGGCTGCTTGTATTGCATGTGCTGAAGTGTTCATTTGTACTTCATGCTGGTATGATATACACTGCACTGTACGGTCGCTATTCTTGGCTATATACTCCTAGATGGCTAGACAACAGCAGCAAAAAAGCAAGGGTGCTAAGGCACAGGTTTTCTATGCTGCTTGTACTGCATGTGCTGAAGTGTTCATTTGTACTTTCTGCTTGTATGCTATACATTGCACTGTACGGTCGCTATTCTTGGCTATATACTTCTAGATGGCTAGACATCAGCAGCAAAAAAGCAAGGGTGCCAAGGCACAGGCTTTCTATGCTGCTTGTACTGCACGTGATACTGTTCCACACGGCAGGTTCCACTGTCCCCATTGTGTGCAATGCTCCCCTGTATCACTTGGTCAGCCGGGGTCTCTGCTAGAGGTGGCCAAAGGAACCACCGGTGAACCCTGTCCAGGGACAGGGACGGAGTTGCAGTTTCGGCTGATAGATTGTCTATGACTGTGACTAACATCTTAGAGACTTTGCAGTCCAGACGGACCATGGGCAATGTTGATACAATGCTCCCTGGCCACCCTCATTTGGAACAAATCAGTGCTCCGGGGGGGTCCCATGCATCCCAGGGCGCAGGCTCTGACACGGACGACAGTCCCAGACAGCCTAAGCGAGCTCGCTGGGAGCGGCACTCGGCTTCATCACTGGTTAGGGTCCCAGCAGGACTCTCTGTATGATGAGGCCGACGTAGCTGATCAGGACTCTGATCCTGAGACCGCTCTCAATCCGGATACACCGGATGGTGACGCCATAGTGAAGGATCTTCTAGCATCCATCAATGGAATGTTGGCTATTTCTCCCTCAGCTCCTCCGGTGGAGGAGTCAGCTTCACAGCAGGAGAAATCCCTTTTCAGTATCTCAAGCGTATATTGAGTACTTTTCTGGCCACTCTGACTTCAGAGAAGCGATCCGGAAACACCACACTTATCCAGATAAGCGTTCTCCAATCGTATTAAGGATACACGTTATCCTTTTTCCCCCTGACGTGGTCAAGCGCTGGACCCAGTGTCCAAAGGTGGATTCCCCAATCTCCAGGCTTGCGGCTAGATCCATAGTTGCAGTGGAAGATGGGACTTCACTTAAAGATGCCATTGACAGACAGATGGTCCTCTGGTTGAATTCTGTCTATGAAGCTATCGGCGTGTCGGTTGCTCCGGCATTCGCAGCCGTATGGGCATTCCAAGCTATTTCAGCTGGTCTTGCGCACGTGGACACTGTCACATGTACATCTGTGCCGCAGATGGCGTCCTTAACCTCGCAATGTCTGCATTGCGACTTCCGCTATTAATGCTGTCCTGCACTACAAGCCGTACGTCAGTGGCGTCCGCCAACTCCGTGGTTTTACGCAGAGCCTTGTGGTTGAGGAAAGGAATGCAGATTCTGCTTCCAAAAAAGTGCTTAACCAGTTTGCCATTATCTGGTGGCAGACTGTTTGGTGAGCGATTGGATGATATCATTAAACAGTCCAAGGGTAAGGACTCTTCCTTACACCAGCCCAGATCAAACAACACCCAACAGTTTTCGGTCCTTCCCAGGCTCGGGCAGGTCCCAATTGTCCTCGTCCAAAAGGACTCAAAAGGCTCAGAGAGGCGCAGATTCCTGGCGGGCTCAATCACGCCCAAGGAAGGCAGCCGGAGGAACCGCTACCAAGGCGGTTTCCTCATGACGTTCAGCCCTCTCTCTCCGCATCCGCGGTCGGTGGCAGACTCTCCCGCTTTGGCGACATTTAGCTGCCACAGGTCAAAGACCGGTGGGTGAGAGACATTTTGTCTCACGTGTACAGGATAGAGGTCTTTTCTCGTCCTCCGGCTAGATCTTCAGAAATTCCTCACCTCCCGACCGAGCCGATGCTCTTCTGCAGGCAGAAGGAGTGGTAATCCCTGTTCCTCCTCAGGAACAAGATACGGTTTTTACTCCAATCTGGTTGTGGTGCCAAAAAAGGACGGCTCTTCCGTTCCGTTCTAGACCTAAAACTGCTCAAAAGAGCAGTGTAAACCAGGCGGTTCCGGATGGAATCCCTCCGCTCCGTCATTGCCTCAAGGTCTCAAGGAGATTTCCTAGCATCAAGAGACATCAGGATGCTTATCTCCACGTGCCGATTGCTCCAGAGCACCAGCGTTTGCTGCGATTCGTTATAGAAGACGAGCATCTTCAGTTCGTAGACCTGCCCTTAGGTCTGGCGACAGCCCCACGGGTTTTCACCAAGGTCATGGCAGCAGTGGTAGCAGTCCTGCACTCTCAGGGTCACTCTGTGATCCCTTACTTGGACGATCTACTTGTCAAGGCACCCTCTCAAGAGGCATGCCAACACAGCCTGAACGTGGCGCTGGAGACTCTCCAGTTTCGGGTGGATCATAAACCTTTCAAAGTTAAATCTGACACCGACCCAATCGCTGACATATCTTGGCATGGAGCTTCACACTCTCTCAGCGATAGTGCAGCTCCCGCTGGACATACAGCGTTCACTACAGACGGGGGTGCAGTCTCTCCTTCAAGGCCAGTCACACCCCTTAAGGCGCCTCATGCAGAGGCAGTCCCTTTCGCGCAGTTTCATCTGCGTCCACTTCTATAGGACATTCTTCGCCAATGGGATGGGAAATCGACGTCCTTAGACAGGAACGTACCCCTTTCTCAGACGGGCAAGGACTCTCTTCAGAGGAGTCCACCCTTCAGATCAATGTTCTGGCCTTCCAGCAGAGGCTGGAAGGCAAACAGATCCGAATTCAGTCGGACAACTTCACAGCGGTGGCATACATCAACCACCAAGGCGGAACACGCAGCCGACAAGCTTCCCAGGAAGTCCGGCGGATTCTGATGAGGGTGGAAGACAGAGCATACACCATATCCGCAGTTCACATCCCGGGCGTAGAAAACTGGGAAGCAGACTTCCTCAGTCGCCAGGGCATGGACGCAGGGGAATGGTCTCGGCACCCGGACGGGTTTCAAGAAATCTGTAGCCGCTGGGGGAGGCCGGACGTCGACCTAATGGCGTCTCGGCACAACAACAAGGGCCCGATTTTCATGGCGCGGTCTCACGATCAAAGAGCTCTGGCGGCAGGCGCCTTAGTTCAGGATTGGTCGCAGTTCCAGCTACCCTATGTGTTTCCCCCTCTGGCACTGTTGCCCAGAGGGCTACGCAAGATCAGCTCCGATTGCCGCCGCGTCATCCTCGCGCCCCAGACTGGCCGAGGAGGTCGTGGTAACCGCATCTGTGGCATCTCACGGTTGGCCAACCGTGGGCACTACCAGACCGGCCAGACTTACTGTCCCAAGGGCCGTTTTTTCCATCTGAATTCTACGGCCCTGAACCTGACTGTGTGGCCATTGAGTCCTGGATCCTAGCGTCTTCAGGATTATCTCAAGACGTCATTGCCACCATGAGACGGGCTAGGAAGCCGACGTCTGCCAAGATCTACCACAAGACGTGGAAGATATTCTTATCTTAGTGCTCTGCTCAGGGAGTGTCTCCCTGGACATTTGCATTGCCTACTTTTCCTTCCTTCCTGCAATCTGGTTTGGGAAAAGGTATGTCGCTCGGCTCCCTTAACGGACGAGTCCCAGCGCTGTCTGTATTCTTTCAGAAGCGCATAGTACGACTTCCTTAGGTACGCACGTTCCTGCAGGGGGTTTGTCACATTGTCCCTCCGTACAAGAGGCCGTTAGACCCATGGGATCTGAACAGGGTACTAATTGCTCTCCAGGAGCCACCCTTTGAGCCTCTGAGGGATGTTTCACTTTCTCGACTTTCACAGAAAGTGGCCTTTTTGGTAGCGGTCACGTCTCTTCAGAGAGTGTCCGGGCTAGCAGCGCGGTCATCCAAAGCTCCCTTCCTGGTGTTTCACCAAGACAAGGTAGTGCTGCGCCTGATTCCGGGGTTTCTCCCTAAGGTGGTATCCCCCTTTCATCTCAATCAGGATATCTCCTTACCTTCCTTTTGTCCTCATCCAGTTCAGCGATATGAATTGGATTTGCATTTGTTGGTTCTGATGAGAGCGCTCAGAATCTACATTTCCCGCACGGCGCCCCTGCGCCGCTCGGATGCACTCTTTGTACTTGTCGCTGGTCAGCGCAAAGGGTCGCAGGCTTCCAAATCCACCCTGGCTCGATGGATCAAGGAACCAATCCTTGAAGCCTACCGTTCTGCTGGGCTTCCGGTTCCATCAGGGCTGAAGGCCCATTCTACCAGAGCCGTGAGTGCGTCCTGGGCATTACGGCACCAGGCTAAGGCTCAGCAGGTGTGCCAAGCAGCTACCTGGTCGAGTCTGCACACTTTCACCAAGCATTATCAGGTGCATGCCTACGCTTAGGCGGATGCCAGCCTAGGTAGAAGAGTCCTGCAGGCGGCGGTTGCCTCCATGTAGGGAAGGGCTGTTTTACGGCCCTAACTTGAGGTATTAATTTACCCACCCAGGGACTGCTTTTGGACGTCCCAATCGTCTGGGTCTCCCAATGGAGCGCCGAAGAAGAAGGGAATTTTGTTACTTACCGTAAATTCCTTTTCTTCTAGCTCCAATTGGGAGACCCAGCACCCGCCCTTTTTCCTTCGGGATTTTTTGGTTTTTCGGGTACACATGTTGTTCATGTTGAATGGTTTCAGTTCTCCGATGTTCCTTCGGATTGAATTTGTTTAACCAGTTATTGGCTTTCCTCCTTCTTGCTTTTGCACTAAAACTGAGAGCCCGTGATCCCACGGGGGGTGTATATGCAGAAGGGGAGGGGCCTTACACTTTTTAGTGTAATACTTTGTGTGGCCTCCGGAGGCAGTAGCTATACACCCAATCGTCTGGGTCTCCCAATTGGAGCTAGAAGAAAAGGAATTTACGGTAAGTAACAAAATTCCCTTCTTCTCATAGGCACTTCATTCAGGGAAAAGACCCAATCAAAGTCAACATCTAAGTCACTGAGCGGGTCGCGTGAAGTCCCTCAAAATTTGCAGACCACCTCAGGTATGGTTTTAGCATATACAGATCTCTATATTATGGATAAAAAGAAAAAGAAACAATTAAAAAATAATTTAACACAAACAGTCCCATTCTCTCACCACATAAAAATACCCAATTAAAGAAAGCAGTCAAAGCTCTCATTGAGCCCAATAGTAGTCCTTGTGTCCAATCTATAAATCCAATAACTCAAGTTGCGCAAGGGCCTTAAATAGATTACCACCTCTAACCTCTGATCTATGGCCTTTATAATTAAAGGGGTTATCCGGCTTATTTTGACTTTTCTTCATTATTACCCTATTGGGCTACATTGGGGCAGGTAAGTAGCTAGTGATCACTTACCTGCCCTGCTGTCAGCCTTTTTTTCCCGGCTCAGTGCGGTCATGTGATCGCTCTTGCTGCAATTTTGCTGCTTCCGGTCATTTCATGTCAACATGGGCAGGACCATGTTGACATGCAAATCTAGAACAGCATGTTGCCGCCCTGCTGGGCGAGTACAGTGCGTGGGGTCCCCGCACCTCTTCCCTGCACCCTCCCACACATTCCTCCGCACCCCGTACTCTCCCCGCCCACGGTGTCAACGCCAGCACCAGGCCCCCTGTTCAGGATAGCAGGAGTGCCCGTGCAGTCTGTGTCCCGCTCCAGCCCCGCGGCTGCCTTCATTGCAGGCTCAGCAGCCTCTCACATTGCAGCGCAGGCAGCCGCGGGAATAACGAGCGCTGCCATCAGGATGTTAGATGACATCATTGCCTGCTGTGACAATCTTCGCTTCACTCCTGTCAGCGCTGTCACTGCCTTCTATGCCGCTGCGTTCTCACGTCACTAGCGGTGACGTCTCGGGCGATACTGCTGAGAACGCGGCGGGCATAGAAGTCAGGGACAGCGCTGACAGGAGTGAAGCGAAGATCGTCACTGCAGGTAATGATTTAATTTAACCTCCTGACAGCAGCGCTCGGCATCCCCTGCAGTGACCTGGGCTATTGATGTTAGCTCAGGTCACTGCATTACTCTCCCAGCCAATGAGGAACATTCTGTTCTTCATTGACTGGGACATTGACTATGGTATGGATTGTCATGGGACCCCCTTATTGGATTATGCTGGACCTGGATTTGTTTTTCTTTTGAATAAATTGGTGAATGAGGGAATGTTTTGAGGAGTGTTTTTTCAAATAAAACTTTTTTTTTGTTGTCTATTTTTTTATTACTGACTGGGTTTGTGATGTCGGATATCTGATTGACGCGTGACATCACTAATCCCAGGGCTTGATGCCAGGTGACATTACACATTTGGCATCAACCCCATATATTACCCCGTTTGCCACCGCACCAGGGCACGGGATGAGTTGGGGCGAAGCACCAGGATTGGCACATCTAATGGATGTGCCACTTCTGGGGCGGCTGTGGCCTGCTATTTTTAGGCTGGGGAGTGTCCAATAACAGTGGGCCTCCCTAGTCTGAGAATACCAGACCACAGCTGTCTGCTTTACCTTGGCTGGTGATCCAATTTGGGGGGACCCCATGTTTTTTGTTTTAAATTATTTATTTAATTTAAAATAACAGCGTGGGGTGCCCTCTGTTTTTTATTACCAGCCAAGCTGAAGCTGCCAGCTGTGGTTTGCAGGCTGCAGCCATCTGCTTTACCCTAGCTGGCTACAAAAGTATGGGGGACCCATTGTCGTTTGTTTTTTTTTAATTATTTTTTATTTATTTTTTGGATAAATACAAGGCTAAGCACACTTTAGTGCCACATGAAAGTCACTAAAGGGTGCCAGCTTAGAATATGCAGGGGGGTAGGACATTATATGTCTTTCTCATCTATCTATCTATCTATCTATCTATCTATCTATCTATCTATCTATCTATCTATCTAACCCTCTGTTCATTCATTCATCCCTCTATCTCTCTGTCTCTATATCTATCTATTCATCTCTATATCTACTCATCTATTTATCTTTCTTGCTGCTTCCGTTTTTTGCGGTCCGGAAGGCACACGGATGACACACGGATGTATCCGTGAAAAAATTGGCAATTTTTTGCGTACCGCAAAAACGGAACGGTCATGTGAATGTAGCCTACATGTTTTCCCTATGGGGGTAGGGGTTGGTACAGAACGATGGTGAGGGGGAGGTCGGTACAGAGCGCCGTGTGTGTGTGTGTGTCCGGGAGGGTTGCAGAGCCTGATATGTGTGGCGCAGAGCCCGATGTGTGTGTGTGTGTGTGTGTGTGTGTGTGTGTGTGTGTGTGTGTGTGGCACAGAGCCTGATGTGGGGCTGTTATTTTCATTGCTAGAGTGATAACAGATCAGGTGCTGGGGTAGAATACTGACAGGGAATGTGTGTGCAGGGGGCGGGCATTGGACGGGGCTGGACACTGAGGCCGGGCAGTGCCAGCTCTAACTGAGGTTTTGCAGAACTGCAGAGAATAAAGGGATAATTCAACTGGAACAAAAGTTAGAAAATAAAAAATAACAATATAGGGGTGTTTTATATGACAATACAGCACAGATAAACTCAAAATTTTTTGGTAAGCTAATGTCGGACAACTTCTTTAATTTGCTTGAGTCAGATTTATGGTACAATTGGAAATGTTTTGGTAGGGTTTTTAGGTGTTCCGTCTCATGCAGAGTCTTTGTTTTCTCAATGTCCCTGATGTGCTCACGGACTCCCACCTTTAACCCCCTAACCACTGGACGATTTTTCCGTTTTTGTTTTTTGCTCCCCTTTTTCCGAGAGTCGTAACTTTTTTATTTTTCCCGTCAATCTTGCCATAAGAGGGCTTGTTTTTTGCAGGACGTATTGGTCTTTTAAGTGAAACCATGAGTTTTACCATATATGGTACTGGAAAACAGCACAAAATTTCCACGTGCGGAAAAATTACAAAAAAGTGTGATTGGACAATGGTTTATGGGGTACTTTATTCACCGTGTTCACTGTATGGTAAAACTGATGGGTGGGTGTGATACTTCAGGTTGGTATGCGTTCGTTGATACCAAACATGTTTTTCTGCATGTTTTTCTGCATTCCATTTTCTGCAACTTGTAGTGTTCTCATTTTTCGGGATATGGGGCTCACTGATGGCTTATTTGTTTGCATTTTTAGCTGTACCATTTTTGCGCAGATGCTACGTTTTGACTCCCTGGTATTGCATTTTGCTGAAAATTTGCGAAGACCAAAAAACGTAACTTTGCCAGTTGGATTTTTTTTACGGCTACGCCATCTACCGATCTAATTGATTCATTTTAGATTTTGATAGACTGGGCATTTCTGAACTTTGCGATACCAAATGAGTGTATATTTTTTATTTTTTTAACCCTTTGATTTTTAGTGGGGCGAATGGAGAATGATTTAAACTTTTAGTTGTTTTTTTAATTGTATAAAACTTTTTTTTTACTTTTTTTTATTTTAATAGTCTCTCTAGGGGTAAGGATTAGCCGTCTGATCGCTTGTTCATTTCTACTGATCAGAGCGGCAGAGCTCTGTTCAGCTGAAATGCTGCTGTCCTGTTAAAGCCAGCCGGCTAAAACAGGATGTGAGTCATGATAGCGACAGGAGTCATCACATAACCCTGTGCTACCATGGCAACCATCGGCTTCCCATGATCGCGTTACGGGGCCTCCGATGGCGGTGTAGAAAGGCAATTGGAATAGTCATGGGCCCTCGTGTGGATTACCACAGACCTGCGTGTTTTTGGGGTTAATAAAGGAGTGAAATAGGGTATTGTTTTTATCTTATTTTGTGTTTGTGTTTATTTATTTTCACTTCCAGATTAGTAATGGGGGTAGGGTTTTCATAGACCCTGCTATTACTAATCTAGAGCTTAGTGGCAGCTGTGAGCTGTTATTAACCCCTTATTAGCCTGATTGCCACCGCACCAGTGCAATCGGGAAGAGTCGGGTAAAGTGCCAGGATTGTCACATATAATGGATGTGACAATCCTGGGTGGCTGTGGGCTGCTATTGTTATAACGCGCCTGCTTTAATCTTATTTTATTTAATTTTCCTTTATTTATTTTTTATTTCCAAAGGTTCCGGATCTTTATCCGGAGTTCCCTGAGAACTCCAGGCCCGGGTCCGGTACTCGGGTATTTTTAAAATCGCTCGGATCCTAAATTTTACAGTCCGGGTCTGTCCATCACTAATCAATAGACAAACAAAAAAGTGCATGGTGTTTATGTAGTTGTGTAAACAGAAATATGATATTCAAAATTAAAAATGACATGCCATAAGGCAAGCAAAATCAAGAAATGCAAAAAACTAAATTATTGAGTAAATGTATTAAATATTAGTTGTATCCAAACTATAATTAAATTGTTGTACAATGTTGTTCTCCACTTTTCTTAGGTAATAATCTTTTTTCTTATTTTCTCATAGGCACTTCATTCAGGGAAAAGACCCAATCAAAGTCAACATCTAAGTCACTGAGCGGGTCGAGTGAAGTACCTCAAAATTTGCAGACCACCACAGGTATGGTTTTAGCATATACAGACCTCTAAATTATGGCTAAAAAAACTATTAAAAATAATTTTAACACAAACAGTCCCATTCTCACACCACATAAAAATACCCAATTAAAGAAAGCAGCCAAAGCTCTCATTGAGCCCAATAGGAGTCCTTGTGTCCAATCTATAAATAAAGTGACTCAAGTTGCGCAAGGACCTTAAATAGGTTACCACCTCTAACCTCTGATCTATGGCCTTTATAATTAATTTGCTTGAGTCAGATTTATGGTACAATTGGAAATGTTTTGGTAGGGTTTTTAGGTGTTCCATCTCATGTAGAGTCTTTGTTTTTTTTGTCGCTCCATTGGGAGACCCAGACAATTGACAATTGGGTGTATAGCTTCTGCCTCCGGAGGCCACACAAAGTATTTCACTTTAAAAAGTGTAACCCCTCCCCTTTGCCTATACACCCTCCCATGGATCACGGGCTCCTCAGTTTTATGCTTTGTGTGGAAGGAGGCACACATCCACTCATGCATTCTCATTTTAGTTATGTCGGTTGGAAGAAAAGAGGGCCCCCACGGGGCCCCCGGCATGTTCCCTTCTCACCCCACTACGTCGGCGGTGTTGTTAAGGTTGAAGTACCCATTGCGGGTACAGAGGCTGGAGCCACATGCCGTCTCCTTCACCATCCCTTATGCGGCTCTGGGAGAAGTGGGATCCTAAGCGGTCATCCATTTACTGGGACCGTGCTCCATCCGCAGCCCCTGTGGGACCCTGCCGGACCGGAGCCTCTTCAACCTCAGGGACCGGGCCCTGCAACTCTAAGGTACTCTGTGTCCCCATAGGGGACTGTGCAGGGAGCGCACCTTCTTCCCGGAAGCCGCGGCGGCTGCTGAATTCAGGAGGCCGGTGGACTTCCGCGCCGACCGTGCCTGCTTGTCGTGCGCGGTTTAAAATTTAGTCCCCGGCTTCATCGCGGCCTAGTCTCAAAAATCGGGATTACCGACCTGACGTCGGATATGAGGGCTGGAGCATCCTGCATGTTTCCTCCCCCCTCACTGATCACTGTGGGGACCCCAGATTCCCGCACTTTTCTGGCGCCGCCCACGGCTCCACTCCTCCCCTGAGAGCTCCGGCAGCCATTTTTTGGCATTCTGCCGGTGGAGGATTCTCAGTGAACAGCTCTGCAGCTCCGGGAGATCCAAGGCAGGGAATCTGGAGGACACACACCGCTCGTTAGCGGTCGGTAAGCCACACCGGTCACCCGGTGCTGGTCCCCCTAGGGTGCCGGATTAGATACGTATATATCTATATCTATCTGTTCGGTCGGGCTGTATACCCCCTTCCCATATACCCTCAGTGATCACTCTCCTAGGAGACAACAGCATGTCGTCCACAAGGAGCAAAGCTGCTAAGGCACAGGGTTTTTTTGCGGCCTGTACCTCTTGTGGGGCTATGTTACCTGCGGGTTCCACCTACCCTCACTGTGAGCAATGCTCGACCCCTGTTTCGCTTGCTCAGCCGGAGCCTCGGACACTGGTGGGCCCCTCGGCTCATGTAGACCCCCCTGCTCCCCCTGACCAGGCTGCAGGGACAGAGTTCGCCTCTTTTGCTGAGAAACTCTCTGAGTCACTTTCTCAATCTATTGCACAGTCTATGGACAAATGGTCTTCTAAGCTGCTAGAGGCTTTGCAGTCCAGACCGGACCTTTCACAGGCCCCGGCCCCTGTTGGCTCGTCGCCTCCAGGCCCCTCTCGGTTCGCGCCGCAGCGTGCTCCCAGGTTGGCCCCTCGGTCTCAGGCGGAGGACTCCTGCCCGGACCGTAGTCCTAGACCGGCTAAGCGGGCTCGCTGGGACTCTTCCCCGACTTCCTCTCGCTGCTCGGGATCCCAGCTTGAGGACTCTCTGGAGGACGAGGCGGACGTCGCAGCTCAGGGCTCTGACCCTGACGTCGCCCTTAACCTTGATACACCTGAGGGGGACACCTTAGTAAATGATCTTATCTCGTCCATCAACCAGGTGTTAGATCTCTCTCCCCCGCCTCCTCCTGTAGAGGAGTCGGCGTCTCAGCAGGAGAAACACCAGTTTCGGTTCCCCAAACGTACACGCAATACGTTTTTTGATCACTCTAACTTCAGGGACGCTGTCCAGAAGCCCAGAGCGGCCCCGGACAAGCGCTTTACTAAGCGCCTCACTGACACACGTTACCCCTTCCCATCTGAAGTGTATCTAGCCCTATTGGCTTTTCATCGGTGGTTGGAGGGCAGGCAGATCCGTATTCAGTCGGACAACGCCACTGCCGTCGCATACATCAACCACCAAGGCGGCACTCGCAGTCGTCAAGCCTTCCAGGAAGTCCGACGGATTCTGCAGTGGGTGGAAGCCACAGCCTCCACCATCTCCGCAGTTCACATCCCGGGCGTAGAAAACTGGGAAGCAGATTTTCTCAGTCGTCAGGGCATGGACGCGGGGGAATGGTCTCTGCACCCAGACGTGTTTCGAGAGATCTGTCGCCGCTGGGGAACTCCGGACGTCGATCTCATGGCGTCACGGCACAACAACAAAGTCCCGGCATTCATGGCACGGTCTCAGGATCACAGAGCTCTGGCGGCGGACGCGTTAGTTCAGGATTGGTCGCAGTTTCGACTGCCTTATGTGTTTCCCCCTCTGGCAATGCTGCCCAGAGTACTACGCAAGATCCGGTCCGACTGCCGTCGCGCCATTCTCGTCGCTCCAGACTGGCCGAGGCGGTCGTGGTATCCGGATCTGTGGCATCTCACGGTGGGTCAACCGTGGGCGCTTCCAGACCGTCCAGACTTGCTGTCACAAGGGCCGTTTTTCCATCTGAATTCTGTGGCCCTCAACCTGACTGTGTGGCCATTGAGTCCTGGCTCCTAGCGTCTTCCGGGTTATCTCAGGATGTCATTGCCACCATGAGACAGGCCTGGAAGCCTACGTCCGCCAAGATCTATTATAGGTCTTGGCAAATCTTCCTATCTTGGTGCGCTAATAACGGTTTTACTCCATGGCCGCTTGCCTTACCCACTTTTCTTTCATTCCTTCAATCCGGAATGGACAAGGGTTTGTCACTGGGCTCTCTCAAGGGCCAAGTATCGGCGCTCTCCGTGTTTTTTCAAAAGCGTCTAGCCAGGCTTCCGCAGGTCCGCACGTTCCTGCAGGGAGTTTGCCACATAGTCCCACCTTACAAGCGTCCGCTGGAACCCTGGGATCTTAACAGGGTGCTAACGGCTCTTCAGAAACCACCTTTCGAGCCGCTGCGGGATGTCTCTTTATCACGTCTTTCGCAGAAGGTGGCCTTCCTAGTGGCAGTCACATCACTTCGGAGAGTGTCTGAGCTAGCAGCGCTGTCATGCAAAGCCCCCTTCCTGGTGTTTCACCAGGATAAGGTGGTTCTGCGTCCGGTCCCGGAATTTCTCCCTAAAGCTGGTGTCACACTAAACGACAGCGACAACGACGTCGCTGTTACGTCACCATTTTCGGTGACGTAACAGCGACCTTGTAAGTCGCTGTTATGATCGCTGCTTAGCTGTCAAACACAGCAGAAGCAGCGATCATAACGTCGCTGTGCTACATGTGCAGAGAGCAGGGAGCCGCGCTTAGCGCTGGCTCCTTGCTCTCCTGCAGCACACATCGGGTTAATTAACCCGATGTGTGCTGCAGCTACATGTCACAGTTCAGAGAGCAGGGAGCCGCGCTTAGCGCTGGCTCCTTGCTCTCCTGCAGCACACATTGGGTTAATTACCCGATGCGTACTGCAGCCACATGTCACAATGCAGGAGCCGGCACTGGCAGCAAGAGCGGAGGCCGGTAACCAGCGTAAACATCGGGTAACTAGGGAAAGGTCTTCCCTTGGTTACCCGATGTTTACGCTGGTTACAGCTTACCGCAGCTGCCAGTGCCGGCTCCTGATCGCTTCATTTCGTCGCTCTCTCGCTGTCACACACAGCGATGTGTGTGTCACAGCGGGAGAGTGACGACCAAAAAATGAAGCTGGACATTCAGCAACGACCGGCGACCTCACAGCAGGGGCCAGGTCGTTGCTGGATGTCACACAC
Organism: Anomaloglossus baeobatrachus; assembly: GCF_048569485.1. Lineage (NCBI taxonomy): Eukaryota > Metazoa > Chordata > Amphibia > Anura > Aromobatidae > Anomaloglossus > Anomaloglossus baeobatrachus. The sequence goes on along the minus strand of NW_027445102.1, from coordinate 82,062 downwards.
AGCGACAGCGACGGGACGTCGCTGCAACGTCACAGAAAATGGTGACGTAGCAGCGACGTCGTTGTCGTCGTCGTTATGTGTGACACCAGCTTAAGGTGGTATCCCCTTTTCATCTCAATCAGGATATCTCCTTGCCTTCATTTTGTCTTAATCCAATTCACCAGTGTGAAAGGGATTTGCACTCTTTGGATCTTGTGAGAGCACTCCGGCTCTACGTGTCTCGCACGGCGCCCCTGCGTCGTTCAGATGCGCTCTTTGTCCTTGTCGCTGGCCAGCGTAAGGGCTCGCAGGCTTCCAAGTCAACCTTGGCTCGGTGGATCAAGGAACCGATTCTCGAAGCCTACCGTTCTTCTGGGCTTCCGCTTCCTTCAGGGCTGAAAGCCCATTCTACCAGAGCCGTGGGTGCGTCCTGGGCATTGCGGCACCGGGCTACGGCTCAGCAGGTGTGTCAGGCAGCTACGTGGTCTAGTCTGCACACTTTCACGAAACACTATCAAGTGCATACCTATGCTTCGGCAGACGCCAGTCTAGGTAGGCGAGTCCTTCAGGCGGCGGTTGCCCACCTGTAAGAGGGGGCCGTTTTTCGGCTCTTTTTATTGAGGTATTCTTTTACCCACCCAGGGACTGCTCTTGGACGTCCCAATTGTCTGGGTATCCCAATGGAGCGACAAAGAAGAAGGGAATTTTGTTTACTTACCGTAAATTCCTTTTCTTCTAGCTCCTATTGAGAGACCCAGCACCCGCCCCTGTACCCTTCGGGCTGGTTGTTTTTTTGTGTACACATGTTGTTCATGTTGAATTGTTCTTTTGGTTCATGGTTTGCAGTTCTCCGAACATCCTTCGGATTGCATTTACCCTAGACCAATTTATAAGTTTTCTCCTTCCTGCTTTTGCACCAAAACTGAGGAGCCCGTGATCCACGGGAGGGTGTATAGGCAGAGGGGAGGGGTTACACTTTTTAAAGTGTAATACTTTGTGTGGCCTCCGGAGGCAGAAGCTATACACCCAATTGTCAATTGTCTGGGTCTCCCAATAGGAGCTAGAAGAAAAGGAATTTACGGTAAGTAAACAAAATTCCCTTCTTCTCAATGTCCCTGATGTGCTCACGGACTCACACCTTTAACCCCCTAACCCCTGGACGATTTTTCCGTTTTTGTTTTTTGCTCCCCTTTTTCCGAGAGTCGTAACTTTTTTATTTTTCCCGTCAATCTTGCCGTAAGAGGGCTTGTTTTTTGCGGGACGTATTGGTCTTTTAAGTGAAACCATGAGTTTTAACATATATGGTACTGGAAAACAGCAAAAAATTTCCACGTGCGGAAAAATTACAAAAAAGTGTGATTGGACAATGGTTTATGGGGTACTTTATTCACCATGTTCACTTTATGGTAAAACTGATGGGTGGGTGTGATACTTCAGGTTGGTATGAGTTCGTTGATACTAAACATGTTTAGGTTTACTTTTATCTAAGGGGTTAAAAAAAGGTTTGTCCAAAAAATTGGAGCACTTTCAGCGCCATTTTCTGCAACTTGTAGTGTTCTCATTTTTCAGGATATGGGGCTCACTGATGGCTTATTTGTTTGCATTTTTAGCTTAACCATTTTTGCGCAGATGCTACGTTTTGACTCCCTGGTATTGCATCTTGCTCAAAATTTGCGAATACCAAAAAACTTAACTTTGCCGGTTGGAATTTTGTTTTTACGGCTACGCCGTCTACCGATCATATTACTTCATTTTAGATTTTGATAGACTGGGCATTTCTGAACTCTGTGATACCAAATGAGTGTATTTTTATTATTTTTTTAACCCTCTTATTTTTAGTGGGGCGAATGGGGAGTGATTTAAATTTTTAGTTGGTTTTTTTAATTCTTTAAAACTTTTTTTAAACTTTTTTTATTTTAATAGTCCCCCTAGGGGTAAGGATTAGCTGTCTGATCGCTTGTTCATTTCTGCTGATCAGAGCGGCAGAGCTCTGATCAGCTGAAATGCTGCTGTCCTGTTACAACCAGCCGGCTGTAACAGGATGTGAGTCATGATAGCGACATGAGTCATGACATAACCCTGTGCTACCATGGCAACCATCGGCTTCCCGTGATCGCGTCACGGGGACTCCGATAGCGTCGAGGAAAGGAAATTTCCCTGCCATGGCCATTTACATTGCGCTGTCAGTAATTGACAGTGCGGTCTAAGGCATTAAAAGGCATGGGTGAATCGTGGATCCACCCTTTCTTGTAAGCTACACATGTCTGCTGTTCAGATCAGCATATATGTGCGGAAATCGGTGCCGGTTTACTGCAGCAGCCGACGATGATTACACCGCCATTATCTACGATGTACCCAGTACGTCCAATGTCTGTAAGAGGTTAAGTCCCTTGTGGTCATTCCTATGTAGATTTTCTGGCATGGATACTGGGCGTAATAAATCACGCCCTTAGAAGCACAAATATGTTGGTGATTTATTGTGTAAGTTTGTGTTCCTTCCGATTTTTTAATGGGAATCTGTCACCAGATTTGGGGACTACAAGCTGTGTCCAATACCACTGAGTTCTTATATACAGCATTCCAAAATACTGTATATAAGAGCCTAGGCCGCTCTGTAAAACGGAAAAAGTACTTTTATAATACTCACCTAGGGTGGGTCCAGTCCAATGGGTATCGCAGCTCTCCAGTGCGGTGCCTCCTCTTTCAGGTCTGACGCATCCTCTCTGCTGCGATCTTCGGCCTCCTTCTTCCCAGTCCGGTGTGGATGATGTGTCTACGTCATCCACACAAGCCGACATTGCGGTCCTGCGCAGGCGCATTCATCTGCCCTGCTGATCAAAGTACTGTAATGTGCAGGCGCGAGGAAAGGTTAACCCCTTCACGACCGGCCGACTTTACACTTTCCGGTATTTGTGGGGGGTTTGCCATTCTTCTGACAGACGTAACTTTTTTATTTTTCAGTCAATATGGTCATGTGAGGGCTCATTTTTTGCAGAATGAGCTGTAATTTTAAATGAAACCGTGAGTTTTACCATGCAGTGTACTGTAAAATGGCAAAAAAGTTCCAAATGTGGAGAAATTGCAAAAAAAAGTGTGATTGCTCTATTGTTTTTGAGACATTTTATTCACTGTGTTCACTATATGGTAAACGTGATGTGCTGTTGAGATGCCTGAGGTTACTGCAAGTTTGTAGACACCAAACATGAATAGGTTTACTTTAATCTAAGGGGTTAAAAAAATAATCAGAAGTTTGTCCGAAAAAAGTGACGGATGTTTTGCGCCATTTTCTGAGACCCATAGCGTTCTCATTTTTTTAAATCTATGGCTCAGTGATGGCTGTTTTTAGTATCTCGAGCTGACGTTTTTAACAGTATCATTTTCTTTATCGTTCCTTTGGGAGACCCAGACCTTGGGTGTTTAGCTTCTGCCTCCGGAGGACACACAAAGTACTACACTTAAAAGTGTAGCTCCTCCCTCTGAGCTTATACACCCCCTGGTGAGCAGACCCAGCCAGTTTATCGCTTTGTGTTCAGGAGGCATACATCCACACATGCATTCTCATATGATTTTTTCCTTTTTGGAATGAGATTGAAGAAGTGCGGGTCAACGTCTGGACCCCCGGCATGTCCCTTCTCACCCCACTGTGTCGGCGTTGTTATAAGGTTGATTTCCAAGGCTGGAGCCTTATATGCCGTGCTCCTTCACCATCCATCCTGGGTCTGGCTTGAAGTGGGAGCCAGCACGGTCTCCATGCCTGGCAGGAAACCGGTCTCCATCCGCAGCCCTTCAGGACCCTGCTGGACCGGAGCACTCATCCCCAGGGACCTGGCCCTGCGTCTCAGCAGCTAAGTACCTGAGACGTTTATATATTGGGGGTCCCTGTGCTTTATTGTTTGGGGAGAGTGTGCTTACTGTATTTATTGGCATTTCCGGCGGGTTCTCTAGCTGTCGCCCGAGAACCGCGCCGATGGTGCCTGCGCGTCGGCCTCGCCGCTCAAATTTAGGCCCCGGCTTTGCCGGAGGCCTAGTTTCTGTTCACTACCCTCGCATGTCACTCATGCAGAGGAACAAGCTCGGCTCCTCCCGGCGGCCGTTCTGCACAGGGGAGGGACACTCCCCACTGCTGTGCGTGTCTCCTCCCCTGTAGGTCTCTATGGCCCTCCAGATCCCGCTCTCCAAGCCAAGTCCCGCCCCCTCTCTTCGCTCCGGCGGCCATTTTCTCAGACAGAGTTCACTCGGCGCTGGTCTGCACTCTGCATCCCTGCTGAGGTGCTGTGCTTGGGGGTCCGGGCTTCGGGATCTGGAGGGCACACAGCACCGCTCCAGCGGTCTGGTAAGCCACAACCGGTCTCTGGTTCTGGACCTCTGTATATACTCTCTGGGGTTCATTCTCTTGCAGAGCCCCCACTCCAGCAGCATGTCTCACACGAGGAGCAAGGCTCCAAAGCTTTATACTGTATGCGCTGCATGTAAGCTACTGCTGCCTGAACCGAGCACCTATCCGCATTGTGATGTCTGCTCTAACTTGGCGGTGCCACAGCCTGGAGTCTCACCCCCAGTGGTCTCTCAGGCTGCTCCTGCACCTGTGGCTGAACCCCCGGCTTGGGTAGAATCCTTTTCTAGGTCTATCTCCCAGTCTTTTGCTGAGTCCATGGGACTTCTGTCCAGGACTTTGATTAATATGCATCAGCCCCCTTCACAGGGTGCCTCTACTGCTAAGGGTCCCTTAGGACCGGAGCTCACAGAGGATTCATCATCAGGGCCCAGACCCCGTCCTCCTAAGAGGAGACGCAGGGTTTCCTCTCCCTCCTCCTCCCGCGGCTCTTATTCAAGAGCTGACTCGCAGGATGAGGAGGATGCCTTTACAGGGGGCTCGGAGGCTAACTCCATGTACCCCATTGATCTGTCCGAGGGTGACTCAGATCTTAGTGACTTGATTGCTTCCATTAATTCTGTACTGGATCTCAATCCGGCAGTATCAGAGGAGCAACCCTCTCTGGCAGAAAAACACCAGTTTACCTCGCCTAAGAGAGCAAAGAGTGTGTTCTTTAACCACTCCAGTTTTCAGGCTGCTGTGACCAAGCCCAGGGCCTGTCCTGACAAACGCTTCCCAAAGCGTGGTTCTGATGACCGTTTTCCCTTTCCACCTGAGGTGGTCAAGGAGTGGACTCATTCCCCAACGGTAGACCCTCCGGTGTCTAGGCTCTCAGCCCGGACTGTTGTGTCGGTGGCTGATGGCACCTCCCTTAAGGATTCCACTGACCGTCAGATTGACCTTCTGGCCAAATCCGTGTATGAAGCGGCGGGGGCCGCGTTTTCCCCGACTTTCTTTTTCGCTCCTAATTGGGAGACCCAGACAATTGGGTGTATAGCTACTGCCTCCGGAGGCCGCACAAAGTACTACACTTAAAAGTGTAAGGCCCCTCCCCTTCTGGCTATACACCCCCCCGTGGGAGCACGGGTCCCTCAGTTTTTTGCTTTGTGCGAAGGAGGTCAGACACGCACGCATAGCTCCACTGTTTAGTCAGCAGCAGCTGCTGACTATGTCGGATGGAAGAAAAGAGGACCCATACTAGGGTCCCCAGCATGCTCCCTTCTCACCCCACTTTCTGTCGGTGGTGCTTGTTAAGGTTGAGGTACCCATTGCGGGTACGGAGGCTGGAGCCCACATGCTGATTCCTTCCCCATCCCCATTAGGGCTCTGGGCGAAGTGGGATTTTACCGGTCTCCAGGCACTGAGACCGTGCTCCATCCGCAGCCCCTGGAGAAGCCGCTGGATATGGAGCTGAGTATCGTCAGGGACATGGCCCTGCTCCGTCAAGGTACTCTGTGTCCCCGTGCATACGCGCGCACACCGCAGCATTGCTGGGTGTGTTAGTGCGCCGGGGACAACAGCGCTGCTGCGCTTGTGCCATTTCCTCACTTCAGCTTAGCTGAGTGGGTAGACTCAGGGAGAACGGTCGCGCCGGCCGCTGGGACTGCGACGCGGCTGGGACTTGTGGTGCGCCGGGGACTTCCGCGCTGGCCATGCATATATCACGGCCGCGCTTATTACTACAGTCCCCGGCTTTTGCGGCCTAGTTCGTTCGTTCCCGCCTCCGCACCTGCCAGTCAGGAGGAGGGCGGGACGCTGTACAGAGCATCAGTGCTGAGGGCTGGAGTCGTTTTTACATACTCCAGCCCTCACACCAGGCACAGTAGGACGCAGTTTCCCGCTCTTTGTTTGTGGCACGCCCACGGTCCGCCCCTCTTCACAGGACGCCGGCAGCCATTCCTGCCTGCAAGCTGAGCTGCAGAGGGGAGACGGGGAGACCCAGACACGGGATTCTACGGCCTCATACCCGCTTTTCAGCGGGCGGTAAGCAGCCTCAAGGGCTCACCCCCACTTGTGCCGTTTGTATACTGAGTATTTTGCATTTGCAAATACTTTGTACTGTACAGTCGCTGGTGATTCTCGGCTATACCCCCTCCTAGATTACAAGGAGGCAACAGCATGTCGTCCGCAAAACGCAAGGGTGCCAAGGCACAGACATTATATGCTGCCTGTACCGCATGTGGGGCTGCTCTACCGGCAGGTTCCACTGACCCCCATTGTGTGCAGTGCTCGGCTCCTGTGCAACTTGCACAGCCGGGGCCTCTGCTGGACGTGACCCAGGGTGTACCACCTGTGAATGCTGTCCAGGTGACAGGAACGGAGTTTGCAGCTTTTGCTGACAGATTGTCTATGACCATGTCAAAGATTCTTGAAACATTGCAGTCTAGACCAGTAACTCAGACCATGGACACTGTGGCATCATTGCCCCCTGGTCCCCCTCAGCTGGAACACTTCCAAGCTCCGGGGGTGTCACATGCACCCCAGGGTGACGATTCTGACTCGGACGACAGTCCCAGACAACCTAAGCGGGCTCGTTATGAAGGGCCCTCAACTTCGTCTCACTGGTCAGGATCCCAGCGGGACGAATCTATGGGTGATGAGGCGGATGTAACTGATCAAGATTCTGATCCTGGGTCCGCTCTCAATCTGGATACACCGGATGGTGACGCCATAGTGAATGATCTTATAGCGTCCATCAATAGGATGTTAGATATTTCTCCGCCAGCTCCTACTGAGGAGGAGGCAGCTTCACAGCAGGAGAAATTCCATTTCAGATATCCCAAGCGTAAATTAAGCACTTTTCTGGACCACTCTGACTTTAGAGATGCAATACAGAAACACCACGCTTTTCCTGAGAAGCGGTTTTCTAAACGGCTTAAAGATACACGCTATCCTTTTCCCCCTGACGTGGTCAAGGGTTGGACCCAGTGTCCCAAGGTGGACCCTCCAATCTCCAGGCTTGCAGCTAGATCCTTAGTTGCAGTAGAAGATGGAGCGGCACTTAAAGATGCCACTGACAGGCAGATGGAGCTCTGGCTGAAATCCATCTATGAAGCTATTGGAGCGTCGTTGGCGCCAGCTTTTGCAGCCGTATGGGCACTCCAAGCTATTTCAGCTGGGCTTATACAAGTCGACTCGGTCACACGTACATCTGCCCCGCAGGTGGCACCATTGACCTCTCAAATGTCTGCATTCGCGTCTTACGCGATTAATGCTGTCCTGGACTCTACGAGCCGTACGGCGGTGGCGTCAGCCAACTCCGTGGTTTTGCGCAGAGCCCTGTGGTTGAGAGAATGGAAAGCAGATTCTGCTTCCAAGAAGTGCTTAACCAGTTTGCCTTTTTCTCGTGACCGATTGTTTGGGGAGCGTTTGGATGAAATCATTAAACACTCCAAGGGTAAGGACTCATCCTTACCTCAACACAGACAAAACAAGCCCCAACAAAGGAGGGGTCAGTCTGGTTTTCGGTCCTTTCGAGGCTCAGGCAGGTCCCAATTCTCCTCGCCCAAAAGGAATCAAAAGGATCAGAGAGGCTCAGATTCTTGGCGGACTCAGTCACGCCCAAAAAAGACAGCAGGAAGAACCGTTACCAAGACGGCTTCCTCATGACTTTCAGCCTCCTCTCTCCGCATCCTCGGTCGGTGGCAGGCTCTCCCGCTTTGGCGGCGTTTGGCTGTCACAGGTCAAAGACCGTTGGGTGAGGGACATTCTGTCTCACGGGTACAGGATAGAGTTCAGTTCTCGTCCTCCAACGCGTTTCTTCAGAACTTCCCCACCGCCCGACCGAGCCGATGCTCTGCTGCAGGCGGTGGCCGCTCTAAAGGCGGAAGGAGTGGTGACTTCCGTTCCTCTTCAGGAACAAGGTCACGGTTTTTACTCCAATCTGTTTGTGGTGCCAATGAAGGACGGGTCCTTTCGGCCCGTCCTGGATCTAAAGTTGCTCAACAAACACGTAAAAACCAGGAGGTTCCGGATGGAATCTCTGCGCTCCGTCATAGCCTCAATGTCTCAAGGAGATTTCTTAGCATCAATAGACATCAAAGATGCTTATCTTTACGTGCCGATTGCGCCAGAGCATCAGCGTTTTTAGAAGTCCGGCGGATTCTGACGTGGGTGGAAAACACAGCATCCACCATATCCGCAGTTCACATCCCAGGCGTGGAAAACTGGGAAGCAGACTTTCTCAGTCGCCAGGGCATGGACGCAGGGGAATGGTCCCTTCACCCGGACGTGTTTTAGGAGATCTGTCGCCGCTGGGGGATGCCGGACGTCGACCTGATGGCGTCACGGCACAACAACAAGGTCCCGGTTTTCATGGCACGGTCTCACGATCACCGAGCTCTGGCGGCAGACGCCTTAGTTCAGGATTGGTCGCAGTTCCGACTACCTTATGTGTTCCCACCTCTGGCATTGTTGCCCAGAGTGCTCCGCAAAATCAGGTCCGACTGCCGTTGCGCCATTCTCGTCGCTCCAGACTGGCCAAGGAGGTCGTGGTACCCGGATCTGTGGCATCTCACGGTAGGACAACCGTGGGCGCTACCAGGCCGTCCAGACTTGCTGTCTCAAGGGCCGTTTTTCCATCTGAATTCTGCGGCCCTGAACCTGACTGTGTGGCCATTGAGTCCTGGATCCTAGGGACCTCAGGTTTATCTCATGATGTTGTTGCCACCATGAGACAGGCTAGGAAACCATCCTCCGCCAAGATCTACCACAGAACGTGGAAGATATTCTTATCTTGGTGCTCTGCTCAGGGAGTTTCTCCCTGGCCATTTGCATTGCCTATTTTTCTTTCCTTCCTGCAGTCTGGGTTGGAAAAAGGTTTGTCGCTTAGCTCCCTTAAAGGACAAGTCTCTGCGCTATCCGTATTCTTTCAGAAGCGCCTGGCGCGACTTCCTAAGGTACGCACGTTCCTGCAAGGGGTTTGTCATATCGTTCCCCCTTACAAGCGGCCATTGGAACCCTGGGATCTGAACAAGGTTCTAATTGCTCTCCAGAAGCCACCTTTCGAGCCTATGAAGGATATTTCCTTTTCTCGGCTTTCACAGAAAGTGGCTTTTCTGGTGGCGGTCACGTCTCTTCGGAGAGTGTCAGAGCTGGCGGCGTTATCTTGCAAATCTCCCTTCCTGGTGTTTCACCAAGACAAGGTAGTACTGCGTCCAATTCCAGAGTTTCTTCCCAAGGTGGTATCTTCCTTTCATCTCAATCAGGATATCACTTTACCATCTTTGTGTCCGCATCCAGTTCACCAATTTGAAAAGGGTTTGCATCTGTTGGACCTGGTGAGAGCACTCAGGATCTACATTTCCCGCACAGCGCCTCTGCGCCGTTCGGATGCACTCTTTATCCTGGTCGCTGGTCAGCATAAAGGGTCGCAAGCTTCCAAATCCACCCTTGCGCGGTGGATCAAGGAACCAATTCTTCACGCCTACCGTTCTGCTGGGCTTCCGACTCCTTCTGGACTGAAGGCCCATTCTACCAGAGCCGTGGGTGCGTCCTGGGCATTACGGCATCAGGCTACGGCTCAGCAGGTGTGCCAGGCGGCTACCTGGTCGAGTCTGCACACTTTCACCAAGCATTATCAGGTGCATACCTACGCTTCGGCGGATGCCAGCCTAGGTAGACAAGTCCTGCAGGCGGCGGTGGCCCACCTGTAAGAAAGGGCTGCCTGACAGCCCGATCGCGAGGTATTCTTTTACCCACCCAGGGACTGCTTTTGGACATCCCAATTGTCTGAGTCTCCCAATTAGGAGCGAAAAAGAAGGGAATTTTGTTTACTTACCGTAAATTCCTTTTCTTCTAGCTCCAATTGGGAGACCCAGCACCCGCCCTGTTTTTTCTGAGGGTATTTGTTTTTCGGGTGCACATGTTGTTCATGTTGATAAGTTACGTTCTCCGATATTGTTTATCGGATTGAATTGTTTTTGAAACAGTTATTGGCTTTCCTCCTTCTTGCTTTTGCACTAAAACTGAGGGACCCGTGCTCCCACGGGGGGGTGTATAGCCAGAAGGGGAGGGGCCTTACACTTTTAAGTGTAGTACTTTGTGCGGCCTCCGGAGGCAGTAGCTATACACCCAATTGTCTGGGTCTCCCAATTGGAGCTAGAAGAAAAGGAATTTACGGTAAGTAAACAAAATTCCCTTCTTTGCAGCAGTGTGGGCTCTCAAAGCCATCTCTGCTTCTCTAGAGGAGATGCATTCCCTCACCAGGGAATCTATGCCCGAAATGGTTGCCTTAACTTCTCAAGCTTCAGCTTTTTCATCTTATGCCATGTCTGCCATGCTGGAGGCTTCTCACCGCACTGCGGTGGCTTCGGCTAATTCCCTCGTTATCCGCAGGATCTTGTGGCTTCGAGAGTGGAAGGCAGATGCTTCTTCTAAGAAGTACCTTGCTGGGTCCCTTTTGCTGGGTCCCGGCTGTTCGGAGAACAGCTGGATGAAATTATTAAGGAAGCTACTGGCGGGAAGAGTACTTCCATGCCACAAACCAAAACCAAGAAACCTGCCCAGGGTAGGAGTCAGTCGAGGTTTCGCTCCTTTCGTTCCTCCAACTGGTCGTCCTCTAAGCTCTCGGCCTCGTCCGCTAACTCAGCCAAGGACCAGAAATCCAACTGGCGCCCAAAAGCGCGTCCATAGAAGACCGCAGGAGGTGCTGCCACAAAGGCAGCCTCCTCGTGACTCTCTGCCCGCTCCGGCGACGTCCTTAGTCGGTGGCAGGCTCTCCCACTTTGGCGACGCTTGGTTTCAACACGTCTCCGATCAGTGGGTGAGAGATATCATCTCCCACGGCTACAGGATAGAATTCTCTTCCAGCCCGCCAAACAGATTTTTTCTCTCAACGCCCCCTTGCTCCAAGGCCGCCGCCTTCTCACAGGCCGTGGCAGCCTTGCAGGCCAACGGAGTAATTGTACCAGTTCCCGCCCGGGAACGGTTCAGAGGTTTCTACTCAAATCTCTTCCTAGTTCCCAAAAAGGACGGTACCTTCCAGCCCATCCTGGATCTCAAGCTTCTCAACAAGCATGTTCAGGTGCGGCACTTTCGCATGGAGTCTCTGCGATCAGTCATTGCCTCAATGACCCAAGGGGATTTCCTGGCATCCATCGACATCAGAGATGCCTATCTGCATGTTCCAATTGCAGTTTCACACCAGCATTGGCTACGTTTTGCAATAGGAGAAGATCATTTCCAATTCGTGGCTCTTCCCTTCGGGTTAGCCACGGCCCCTCGGGTATTCACCAAGGTCATGGCAGCAGTGATTGCGGTTCTGCACCTCCAGGGGTTGGCAGTGATTCCTTACCTGGACGACCTTCTAGTCAAGGCTTCATCCAGCGCAGACTGTCAGCGGAGTGTCTCCCTCACTCTCGCCACTCTAGCCCAATTCGGGTGGCTTGTCAATCTTCCCAAATCTACTCTGACTCCAACCCAGAGTCTCACGTACCTAGGGATGCAGTTCGAGACTTTGCCGGCACTTGTGAAGTTGCCCTTAGTCAAACAGCAGTCACTCCAGCTCTCTGCTGAGGCCCCGCCGTTATACCCTCAGGCGTCTGATGCAGGTGCTGGGTCAAATGGTGGCGTCCATGGAGGCTGTTCCCTTTGCCCAGTTCCATCTGCGCCCCCTGCAGCTGGACATTCTCCGCTGTTGGGACAAGCGGCCTTCCTCCTTACACAGGTTAGTGGCTCTGTCGTCACGGACCAGGAGCTCTCTTCAGTGGTGGCTTCGGCCCCTCTCCCTGTCCCAAGGGCGCTCCTTCCTGGCCCCGTCCTGGGTGATTCTCACCACGGATGCCAGTCTATCCGGCTAGGGAGCGGTATGTCTCCACCACAGAGCGCAGGGCACTTGGACTCCGTCCGAGTCAGCCCTTTCAATCAATGTGCTGGAAACCAGAGCCGTGCTTCTAGCTCTCCTAGCTTTTCACCACCTGCTGGCGGGCAGGCACATTCGAGTCCAGTCAGACAACGCGACAGCGGTTGCCTACATCAATCACCAAGGCGGGACACGCAGCCGCCTGGCAATGATGGAGGTACAACGCATCCTTCAATGGGCAGAGGACTCCAAGTCCACCATATCCGCAGTCCACATCCCAGGCGTGGAAAACTGGGAGGCAGATTATCTCAGCCGTCAAACCGTGGACGGTGGCGAGTGGTCCCTGCACCCGGCAGTGTTTCAGTCAATCTGCCGCAAATGGGGCACTCCGGACGTGGACCTAATGGCATCCCGTCACAACAACAAAGTTCCTGTTTACGTGGCTCGCTCCCACGATCCTCAGGCCTTCGCCGCGGACGCTCTGGTTCAAGACTGGTCCCAGTTTCGTCTGTCCTACGTGTTTCCCCCTCTAGCTCTCTTGCCCAGAGTCCTGCGCAAGATCAGAATGGAGGGCCGTCGAGTCATCCTCATTGCACCGGACTGGCCCAGGCGAGCTTGGTATCCAGACCTGCTCCATCTGTCCGCTGAGATGCCGTGGCATCTCCCGGACCGTCCAGACCTACTCTCGCAAGGTCCGTTTTTCCGCCCGAATTCTGCGGCTCTCAAATTGACGGCGTGGCTCTTGAGTCCTGGATATTGACGGCTTCTGGTATCCCTCCTGAAGTCATCTCCACTATGACTCGGGCCCGTAAGTCTTCCTCCGCTAAGATCTATCACAGGACTTGGAAAATTTTCCTGTCCTGGTGTCGCTCTACCGACCATCCTCCTTGGCCATTCTCCTTGCCGACCCTTCTGTCTTTTCTACAGTCCGGTCTGCAGCTAAGACTGTCCCTCAACTCTCTCAAGGGACAAGTCTCAGTTCTGTCAGTTCTGTTCCAGCGGTGTCTCGCTCGGCTGGCTCAGGTCCGCACCTTCATGCAAGGCGCGTCTCACATCATTCCGCCTTATCGGCGGCCCTTGGATCCCTGGGACCTTAACTTATTTCTCACGGTTTTGCAGAAACCCCCTTTTGAGCCTCTTGGGGAGGTTTCTTTGTATCGTCTTTCTCAGAAGGTGGCCTTTCTGGTGGCCATAACTTCCCTCAGGAGAGTCTCTGATTTGGCTGCACTCTCTTCGGAGTCACCTTTTTTAGTTTTTCATCAAGACAAGGTGGTTCTCCGTCCGACTCCGAACTTTCTTCCTAAGGTGGTCTCTCCTTTCTACCTTAACCAGGACATTACCCTACCTTCCTTCTGTCCGGCTCCTGTTCATCGCTTTGAAAAAGCGCTGCATACTCTGGATCTGGTGCGTGCTCTCCGGATCTATGTGTCTCGCACCGCTGCGCTTAGGCGGTGCACCTCTCTTTTTGTGCTAACCACAGGTCGGCGCAAGGGCCTCCCTGCTTCTAAGCCGACCTTAGCCCGTTGGATTAGATCGACCATTTCGGACGCCTACCAGAGTACTCAGGTGCCTCCCCCGCCGGGGATCAAGGCACATTCGACCAGAGCTGTCGGTGCCTCTTGGGCTTTCAGGCACCAGGCTACGGCTCAACAAGTCTGTCAGGCTGCCACTTGGACTAGCCTGCATACCTTCTCGAAGCACTACCAAGTGCATGCTCATGCTTCGGCAGATGAGAGCTTGGGCAGACGCATCCTTCAGGCGGCTGTCACCCATTTGTGAAGTTAGGTTCTGCCTACTTCTTAGTTTTTCTGTTTATTCCCACCCAGGGACTGCTTTGGAACGTCCCAAGGTCTGGGTCTCCCAAAGAAACGATAAAGAAAAAGAGAATTTTGTTTACTTACCGTAAATTCTTTTTCTTATAGTTCCGTATTGGGAGACCCAGCACCCTCCCTGTTGCCTGTTGGCAATTTCTTGTTCCGCGTGTTATCACCGGCTGTTGTCGTGGACAGAGTCTCCGGTTGTTCCGGTTGATTTTATATTTTGATAGATCGGGCTGAAGACAGCGATACCAAATGTGTGAATATATTTTTTTTAACCCTTTATTTTTCAGTGGGGCAAAAGAGGGATGATTTGAACTTTTAGGTGTTTTTACTTTTTTTTTTACTTTTTCAAAAAATGTTCTTAAATTTTTTTTTAAATTTGACTAGTACCCCTAGGGGGCTATTAGGATCAGCTGTCTGATCACTCATTTATTTATCCCAATCAGAGCAGCACAATTTAGACTGGGAGAAATTATCATCTCTTGTAACAGCCAGTATTTGGCTTTTTCTTACAGGACCTGAGTCATGTGAGCTACAGGAGTCATCACATGACCCTGTGATATCATGATAGCCAAGTTAAGGGGTTAAAGATCTCTTACGCATATGCACTACAATACATGGATCTGCTTTGAGCAGGGCAGATCAAAGTGCGCCTGCGCAGGACCTCAATGCCAGCTAGTGAGCATGATGTACGACGCGTCATGCACATGGGCCTCAGAAGAAGGAGGATGGCGATCGCCGCAGAGAGGAAATGCCGGACTAGAGAGAGGAGGCAATGGGTTTGAGATAATGATCAATAACTTTGCTAGCTATTTCATCATCAGCTGACGGTCTCCTTTTTTTCTCAGCCCCAGATCCCCTTGAGTGGAGCCCCAAAAATTGGTCTGTGCGATTTCTTCCTGTAAGCTCCCAAAGTAAGTCTGCCATCTTGTCTTTCTTCTTCCTGCACCAGCTGTAAGGCTACTTTCACATTTGACAGGATGCAAACCGCATATGACCGGATCCTGTGGATTGAATGTGCAACGCATGCAACCGCAATTGTTATTTTATTGTATGCTTCTACTTCTACTTGTGATGGATGAAGGGGAACACAGAATTTATCGGCTGGCATTGGAGTCAGCTGATCGGGAATAAGCTGAACTCCTGATCTCACAGCCCACACACGCTGTGATGGATGCAGGTTAACAGCAATCACTGCCTGCTGCCGATCACGTGTGACCATATCCGGGCTGTGTGGTCATGAGTTCAGCTGAGTTCAGATCAGCTGACTCCAGTGTTGGCCGATTGCTTGTTTTGTGTCCCCCTGCATCCATCGGAGAGTGTTCGGGCTGGAGTTCAACAGAGTTCAGATCAGCTGACTCCAGTGTCGGCCGAATTCAGCTGACCTCCCAGGCAGCACACGCTGCGATGGATGCAGGGGGACCCAGAACAAGTAATCGGCCAACATTGGAGTCAGCTGATCAGATTACTTGATCTGCTGGCTGTATGGTTAGAAGTAGGGATGAATGAGCACTAAAATGCTCGGGTTCTCGGAAACCCATGAGTATTTTTTTTTTTTAAATTCATTAAAAAATAAACAAAAACCCCAAACACATAACCCTAACTCTAGGGTTAGGGGGTAAAAAAAATAAAATGTGTGGACTCCCGCTGCATTTTCTATTGCTAAGGTAACCCAAGCAGCTACTGGCTGCTAACCCCCACTGCTTATATGACCTAAATATAAATATATATATAAAGCCTGAGATTGCTAATGTCAGGCCAAGTTTGACCCGGCCATTAAGAATCTCCAATAAAGGGTTAAAAAAAAGACATCACACAGAAAAAATACTTTATTAGAAAAAAATACACAGACACTTTATTAGAAATAAATACACAGACACACTTAGGGACTCCATCTTTATTACTCCCTCTCACCCCTTCACGATCCTGGTCTTCTGTCTGAGAGAGAGGGAGATTTCTGTATTGACCATGCCAAGCTGCTTTCTGGGCATGCTCAGTACAAAAAACAGGATTCTGTCTATCAGGATCCGGCGACTTCCGGTACAGCAGGATCGGGGTCATTGAAATACATTGCAGGTACCACTGCATGTACTAATACAG
Organism: Anomaloglossus baeobatrachus; assembly: GCF_048569485.1. Lineage (NCBI taxonomy): Eukaryota > Metazoa > Chordata > Amphibia > Anura > Aromobatidae > Anomaloglossus > Anomaloglossus baeobatrachus. Next base: position 65,987 of record NW_027445102.1, on the reverse strand, counting down.
ATGGCCACCTGGTGGCGCTATAACAACACAAAAATCTAATATCACCCATGTAACGCAGCCTAAGCCTCAAAGGCTACCATTACTATTACCGATAGAGCTAACAGCCATGAATCATCGTGATCCGGACTCACCTATAAAGTGCACTTATAACTGGATGTTTTGAGTAGCCCTGACACGCGTTTCTCACCTGGCTTCCTCGCTTGAGGAAAGTGTAATGTGCATGTTTTATTATGTGGTGTCTTGGGCGAGATCGTCGCTGTTTGGGCGCGTGCAGGGGGTGGGACGCCGCACATAGAGTCCGCCTCATCCAGTCATTCCAGGGGAAGCGTGGATCAGAAGAATACTTCCAATAACATCAGTTAACCCATGCATCCTTCTAAGGAAGCTCTCTTGGCGGGGACTCATGCGGAGGCAGCCCCGCACATGCGCACCCAACGAGACCATATCTACTACTGGCAAGTGAAAGGGCACGACCAGGGTGGTAAGAAAATCATCCAAACATAAGGAGAATCCGCCTTAGCCTAGAGAATATGACCATGTATAGTCCTTAAAAGATTTTCTAATGTCCCTATATCATGCAGAGACAAAATTCATATAGTAATATGTGTGTATATATATATATTTACCCCTAGATTCTAAATGGACCTTGCGATACCACAAATTTTCAATCCTGTGGGACCACAGTCATGGCGCAGCTTGAAATGTCTCTGGATCATCCTCAGGGAATCAAGATCCACAACATCACACACCGCAATTATGTCCCTAACATGTTCCCTCGTGCGGACGCGTTGTTCCCTTGATGTTAACCCAATATAAATTAGGCTACAGCCACATACTGCATAATAGATAACGTGACTTTTACTGCATGATTTGTAACTTTTTTTTTTATACTCTTTAGGTCCATCCCAAGCTGACAACATCTCTGGGCAGATAAAAGGAAAACAACCAAATTTGGGACTCCCTTTCTTAAAGCAAGATACCACCCTAGGTACGTAATGGTTCTTAACCAGCATATCCTTTAGGCTTTTCCCCCTTCTAACAGGTAAGAGTGGGCGATGAGTAAAACGTCGTTCAAACTCTGGTCGGTCTTCAGTAACGACCAGTGTTTGTTCAAGATCTGCCTGATCGCCCCCCTCTGACTGTTAACTTGGAGATGAAATGTATCTGTGAGGAAAAAGATTCTTCCCTCTTACTTGTTGATAATAATACCCGTGGAGAACCCTTTTCTGTCTGGTACCCCATTTTTATATTCTAGTCCAGAAAAACAATTGCCTCCCGATCTGCCTTATAGGTTAGTTTGATGTTATATGGGTTATTGTTCAACCAAGTCATGAAGCTCTGCAGTTCAGGACCGGTACCCCTCCAGATAATAAAGATGTCATCTATCTTACCACCTAGTGTAAAATTAATAGATTAGGGATAAGCCAAATGGACGACAATGTTTTAATTTTGTTACATACATTTTTCCTTCTGAGTCCTCTGTTACCATACCAAAAAAATATTCAATGCACATGGTTCAAAAGATAGATTTTCAGCGTAGTTTCTCCTTGATGAAAAATTAACCTTGAAATGGTAGCCTCATTTTAACCAAAACCTGGTATTAATAATTGGACAAATTGAAGAAGGACATGGCATTTGATTTACGAGTAATGCAACAACCTTTTCCCAGTTGATCAGTTTTAGACATCCTTAAAATTATCATTAGTGATGACTAGATATGGGCGAATGCTAAAATATTCGGGTTCGGATTGTTCAAATCCAATAATTTCTACATTTGTGTATTCATACCGAATAACGAACCCAATCCAAGTCAATGGGAAACTCGAATAATTTTCCAGAGGACGTTGGAAATAGGCCTGCGAGGGCTGTAAAAATATTGCAATGGATGGAAAATTGTTGAAACTGAATGGCAACAGCATGCGGAAGATGCCTGAATGTATTTCTGACTCACATTTTATTTCTGGGAGTAATTTTGCCAAAGTATTACGCCACTTTTATGGATAGTAGTGGTCACTCAGTTCAATGAGGTCACCTGAGGTCAGGTTACCTGCGATCATAGGTGGATGACAATGAGCAGCTCCAGCTATGACCGCAAATAACCCAAGTTACGTGACCACACATCGCTGCGACTCATTCTCTGCCTTAAGATCACAGCGGGTGGTCATATTCTATGCCCACGCGCTGTCACTTCAGATGTAGCAGAGCTGGAATCGTTATGGGACCTCGTGTGGATTACATCAGACCTGGGTGTTTTTGGGGTTAATAAAGGAGTGAAAGAGGGTGTTGTTTTTATCTTATTTTGTGTTTGTGTTTATTTATTTTCACTTACAGATTAGTAATGGGGGTAGGGTTTTCATAGACCGTGCCATTGCTAATCTAGGGCTTAGTGGCAGATGTGAGCTGTTATTAACCCCTTATTAGCCTGATTGCCACCGCACCAGGGGAATCGGGAAGAATCGGGTAGAGTGCCAGGATTGTCACATCTAATGGATGTGACAATCCTGAGTGGCTGTGGGCTGCTATTGTTATAACGCGCCTGCTTTATTCTTATTTTCTTTATTTTTCCTTTTTTTATTTTTTATTTCCAAAGGTTCCGGAGTTCCCTGAGAACTCCAGGCCCGGGTCCAGTACTCGGGTATTTTTAAAACCTCTCGGATTCTAAATTTTACAGTCCGGGTCTGTCCATCACTAATCAATAGACAAACAAAAAAAGTGCATAGTGTTCATGTTGTTGTGTAAACAGAAATATTATATGCAAAATTAAAAATGACATGCCATAAGGCAAACAAAATCAAAATGCAAAAAACTAAATTATTGAGTAAATGTTATAAATATTAGTTGTATCCTAACTATAATTAAATTGTTGTACAATGTTTTTCTCCACTTTTCTTAGATAATAATCGTTTTTCTTATTTTCTCATAGGCACTTCATTCAGGGAAAAGACCCAATCAAAGTCAACATCTAAGTCACTGAGCGGGTCGCGTGAAGTCGCTCAAAATTTGCAGACCACCTCAGGTATGGTTTTAGCATATACAGATCTCTAAATTATGGATAAAAAGAAAAAGAAACAATTAAAAAATAATTTAACACAAACAGTCCCATTCTCACACCACATAAAAATACCCAATTAAAGAAAGCAGTCAAAGCTCTCATTGAGCCCAATAGTAGTCCTTGTGTCCAATCTATAAATCCAATGACTCAAGTTGCGCAAGGGCCTTAAATAGGTTACCACCTCTAACCTCTGATCTATGGCCTTTATAATTAAAGGGGTTATCCGGCTTATTTTGACTTTTCTTCATTATTACCCTATTGGGCTACATTGGGGCAGGTAAGTAGCTAGTGATCACTTACCTGCCCTGCTGTCAGCCTTTCTCCCCCGGCTCAGAGCGGTCATGTGACCGCTCCTGCCGCGATTTTGCTGCTTCCGGTCATTTCATGTCAACATGGGCAGGACCATGTTGACATGCAAATCTAGAACAGCATGTTGCCGCCCTGCTGGGCGAGTACAGTGCGTGGAGTCCCCGCACCTCTTCCCTGCACCCTCCCACACATTCCTCCGCACCCCGTACTCTCCCCGCCCACGGTGTCAACGCCAGCACCAGGCCCCCTGCTCAGGACAGCAGGAGTGCCCGTGCAGTCTGTGTCCCGCTCCAGCCCCGCGGCTGCCTTCATTGCAGGCTCAGCAGCCTCTCACATTGCAGTCCAATGGGGACAGTGTTGCCAATGTATGTAAAGCGCTGTGGAATTAATAGCGCTATATAAATGAATAAATATTATATATTATTATTATTATATGTAGGCCATTATACATTTTTGATTGCTATAGGGGCACCACTGGAGGGCTGTGTGGGTAACAGTTAGGCCTTGTATGCACACTGCGTTTTTTGAGTGCAGTTTTGGTAACAAAACTTCCTGCATTTCCTTCCCAGAAAAGTCTATGTGATTTCAGTTTTTCTGTTCACACTTTGCAGCTTTTTTTTTGGCTGCATCTTTGTGGTGACCACAAAGATGCAGCATGTCAATTCTTACTGCATTTTTTCCTGCGGTTTTTGAGCTCTTCCAATCAATAGATGACTTAAAAAACACACTGAGCAAAAACGCAGTAAAACGCGGCAAATAATACATGCCGAGAGTGCGTTTTTTTGGGCCTAAAAACATGAATCTTTGTGGTCACCACAAAGATGCAGCGTGCGCACATAGCCTTATTCTGTTTAAAGGCCTATATGGTAGCCATTATACTATTTGGAAGGCTATGTGGGGCCCATTATACTGTGTGCAGACCGTTATAGAATATGGAGGAGCCATTATACTGTATGAAGGGCTGTGTTGGGGCCATCGTACTGTGTTGGGGTTGTTGTGGGTGTATTATGCTTTGCTGGGTGGGAGGTGATGTAGAATCATCAAACTGTGCGTGGAGGGTACTGTGCAGGAATTCACTTTGGGTGTATCATACAGTGTTTGGGGGGCACTTTTGTTGGGATCATACTTTATGGGGGTCATGAAAGGGATTTCCTAATGTGTGGAAACACTAACGGGCAGCAATTTGCCATGTGCGCATGCTGCATCTTTATGGAGACCACAAAGATGCACGGTTTTGGTCCCAAAAAACATACCCCTGGTGTGCATTTTTTTTGCGTTTTTGCCCAGTGTATTTTTTAAAGTCAAATCTATTGACTGGAAGGGCTCAAAAACACAGAAAGAACCTTGTTTAGTCACCACAAAAACGCAGCCAAAAAAAAAAAGCTGCAATGTGCGCTTTGGTGCATACCGATGGGTTGTGTGGGTATGCTGGGAGTTGTTGTTCTACTTCAGAAAGGGAGCGTGAGGTTGCAGGTTGTTGTATTGTTATGCCAGTGGGGTTGTCATTTGGATCTGCTGCTTTTCAGTGTTCCTACTGAGTCTTCTAGGATATACTCCGCGGCTGCCTTCATTGCAGGCTCAGCAGCCTCTCACATTGCAGCGCAGGCAGCCGCGGGGATAACGAGCGCTGCCATCAGGATGTTAGATGACATCATTGCCTGCTGTGACAATCTTCGCTTCACTCCTGTCAGCGCTGTCACTGCCTTCTATGCCGCTGCGTTCTCACGTCACTAGCGGTGACGTCTCGGGCGATACTGCTGAGATTGCGGCGGGCATAGAAGTCAGGGACAGCGCTGACAGGAGTGAAGCGAAGATTGTCACCGCAGGTAATGATTTCATTTAACCTCCTGACAGCAGCGCTCGGCATCCCCTGCAGTGACCTGGGCTATTGATGTTAGCTCAGGTCACTGCATTACTCTCCCAGCCAATGAGGAACATTCTGTTCTTCATTGACTGGGACATTGACTATGGTATGGATTGTCATGGGACCCCCTTATTGGATTATGCTGGACCTGGATTTGTTTTTCTTTTGAATAAATTGGTGAATGAGGGAATGTTTTGAGGAGTGTTTTTTCAAATAAAACTTTTTTTTTGTTGTCTATTTTTTTATTACTGACTGGGTTTGTGATGTCGGATATCTGATTGACGCGTGACATCACTAATCCCAGGGCTTGATGCCAGGTGACATTACACATTTGGCATCAACCCCATATATTACCCCGTTTGCCACCGCACCAGGGCACGGGATGAGTTGGGGCAAAGCACCAGGATTGGCACATCTAATGGATGTGCCACTTCTGGGGCGGCTGTGGCCTGCTATTTTTAGGCTGGGGAGTGTCCAATAACAGTGGGCCTCCCTAGTCTGAGAATACCAGACCACAGCTGTCTGCTTTACCTTGGCTGGTGATCCAATTTGGGGGGACCCCATGTTTTTTGTTTTAAATTATTTATTTAATTTAAAATAACAGCGTGGGGTGCCCTCTGTTTTATATTACCAGCCAAGCTGAAGCTGCCAGCTGTGGTTTGCAGGCTGCAGCCATCTGCTTTATCCTAGCTGGCTACAAAAGTATGGGGGACCCATTGTCGTTTGTTTTTTTTTTAATTATTTTTTATTTATTTTTTGGATAAATACAAGGCTAAGCATACTTTAGTGCCACATGAAAGTCACTAAAGGGTGCCAGCTTAGAATATGCAGGGGGGTAGGACATTATATGTCTTTCTCATCTATCTATCTATCTATCTATCTATCTATCATCTGTCTATCCCTCTGTTTATTCATTCATCCCTCTATCACTCTGTCTCTATATCTATCTATTCATCTCTATATCTACTCATCTATTTATCTTTCTTGCTGCTTCCGTTTTTTGCGGTCCGCAAAAAAAACGGAAGGCACACAGATGACACACGGATGTATCCGTGAAAAAATTGGCCATTTTTTAGTGCTGGGGTAGAATACTGACAGGGAATGAGTGTGCAGGGGGCGGGCAGGGGACGGGGCTGGACACTGAGGCCGGGCAGTGCCAGCTCTAACTGAGGTTTTGCACAGGAAGTGGTCAGTTTGCTAGAGCAAAATGTAAACAAAGAACTGCAGAGAATAAAGGGATAATTCAAGTGGAACAAAAGTTAGAAAACAAAAAATAACAATATAGGGGTGTTTTATATGACAATACAGCACAGATAAACTCAATATTTTTTGGTAAGCTAATGTCGGACAACTCCTTTAATTTGCTTGAGTCAGATTCATGGTACAATTGGAAATGTTTTGGTAGGGTTTTTAGGTGTTCCGTCTCTTGCAGAGTCTTTGTTTTCTCACTGTCCCTGATGTGCTCACGGGCTCCCACCTTTAACCCCCTAACCACTGGACGATTTTTCCGTTTTTGTTTTTTGCTCCCCTTTTTCCGAGAGTCGTATCTTTTTTATTTTTCCCGTCAATCTTGCCATAAGAGGGCTCGTTTTTTGCGGGACGTATTGGTCTTTAAAGTGAAACCATGAGTTTTACCATATGTGGTACTGGAAAACAGCACAAAATTTCCACGTGCGGAAAAATTACAAAAAAGTGTGATTGGACAATGGTTTATGGGGTACTTTATTCACCGTGTTCACTGTATGGTAAAACTGATGGGTGGGTGTGATACTTCAGGTTGGTATGAGTTCGTTGATACCAAACATGTTTAGGTTTACTTTTTTTTTTAAACATAAATTTTTATTGCATTTTTCAGAATTATTACAATATGTCTAACATTTGAACAAGAATAAATTCACCTTACCAATTTACCCACCCTTGTCTTACCCCACCCTCTTTTATTCCCACTTTATCCCCCCCCAACATTTTTAATACGCTGAACACCAGGTATAAGTCGCAAAAGAACACACAGCTCCTCCATATTCTGATTCCCGTTTGAAGCCCTATTTCTCTGAAACCCTCGTCTCGCCCTACTGTTGTGTCTCTACTGCGTGTGTATTTTCAGCTTTCCCAATGTGCCTTGCAAGTCTCCCAGTAGATACCATTCCGTATTAGTGAAAGGAGATACCACTTTCCGTATTTCTGCAACTCCATACTGTTGTACTATAAATCTCTTCCATTTTTTAAAAAAGTTTCCCGTTAGTTCGTCCTTATTTATTTCGGCTTCCAACTGTTCAATATTGAGCAGCTTTTTAATCTGATTGACCACCTCCTCCTCTGATGGAACAGATTCCTCGAGCCATCTGCGTAGTAGGGCCTTTTTCCCTATCATAGCAATATTATGAAAGAGTCTTGGAATCGTGGTCCCCCGTGTATCTCCTCCTCCTTCCTTTTCTTTAGTCCTGTGGTGGAAAATCCATAACAATGGTTCTAGTTCCATTTCCACTTCCCATACTTTTTCTATAAGTGTCTTCATTTTTCCCCAAAATTTCTGACTTTGTGGGCACTGCCAAATCCCGTGGTATAAGTCCGTTTTCGGCTGTTTACATTTGGGGCAATGTTCTATTTTATTCATAGTCTGCTTGGTGGGGATGTTAAAACCATAAATTGCTCTGTGCATTAATCTAAACTGTGTGTCCCTCCAGCCCTCATTAATCACCTCCTTCCTCATCCTCATCCATCCCTGCTGTATCTTTTCCCCCTGCCTCTGTATCTTTTAGTTGTCGTGCCCATGCTCCCCAGACCTGGTCCGAGTGCAGTGGTACCAGTGCTGTTCTCAGATCTTTGTACAGGGAGGAGATAGTAATCTCCTGTTTATCCTTCATTATAAATTGATCCATTTCATTCAATACCTGTTCTTTTCTAACATCCCTCAATAGTCCCATTATTCCCTTTTCCACCTGTTTGTATTGTATGATTTGGAATGGGGAAAGCCCGTACCTGTTCACCATCTCCTCAATAGTCAACCACCTATGTTCCGTTTCATGGAGCATATCCTTCACCCCACTGATCCCCTTATTTCTCCATTCTAGAAATAGTTTGTTTTCCCTCCCTGCTGGGAATTCCGGAAAATTCCAGATATTTAGGTATTTGGAGATTCGCCAGGACAGGTTAAACTTTTTCCTCACTGCTTTCCACGCCATTATCGTATCCCTACATACCAGGGAGTGCTTAATTTTCCTCGGAATATTGGCCAATGACGTGTGTAATATTGCCCCCAAGTCCCATGGTCTACAGTACTCACTTTCCAATTTTATGTTAGAATAGCTATTTGTCTTCCTCAGCCAGTCTATTACGTGCCTCATCAAGCATGCAAGGTTGTAGCCTCTCACATTTGGCATCTTGATTCCTCCCTTTTCCAGTGGTAGCATTAGTTTTTTCACCCTAATTCTTGGTCTTTTTCTCTTCCATAGGAAGCTTGTAAATGCTTTATTCAGTCTATTTACATCCGCATGCTTTAATAATATAGGGATAGTCTGCATTGGGTATAGCAGCTTCGAGAAACTCATCATTTTTATGAGGTGGTTTCTACCTAGCAGGGATAGCGGCAGCCCCTCCCACATCTTTAGCTCTCGTTCTATTTTCTGTATCAACGGTTTGAAGTTTATTTCATAAATGGAGGCAGGCTGGCGTCCCATCTGGATCCCCAGGTATTTAAGGTGGGTTTTTGCTATCGGTATCCCACATATGTTATCCCCTATTCCATAGGTTTTCAGGGATGACATGGTTCGCTCATTCAGAAACAGTATTTCACATTTTGTCTTGTTCAATTTAAAACCTGCCATAGACCCAAATCTCTCTATCTGTTGTATTGTTTTTAAAAGGTCATTCTGTGGTCTATTCATGAATAATATGATATCGTCCGCGAATAGAGCTGAATGTACTTTTTCCGTTCCAATGTTAATGCCCTTAAAGCAGTCTCCTCCATTGATCAGTTTTGATAATGGCTCAATGGCTAGATTGAACAAGAGAGGAGACAGCGGGCACCCCTGTCTCGTCCCTTTGGTCAAAGAGAAGGGTCGTGACAAAAATCCGGGTGGCGCCACTCTTGCCTGAGGGTTTGCATATAGTATACCTATAAATGTTCTGAATGCTCCCCTGAAGCCCATATTATCTAGGACTGTTTCCAGCTATGGCCACTGCACATTATGAAACGCTTTTTCAGCATCCAACGTGATCATGGCTGGAAATTCCCCTCCTTGTAGATCTCTGTGTCTGATGGCGTCCATTACTATCATGGCCTTTCTTACGTTTGTCACGGCTGCTCTCCCCTTTACAAACCCCGATTGGGTGGGAGAAATTAGCCTTGGTAATACCTCTGCTAATCGATTGGCCATCAATTTGGCCACTAGTTTAAGGTCTTGGTTGATTAGTGAGATTGGTCTATAATTCGTTGGATTGTCCAAATTTTTGTCTCCTTTGGGTAAAAGTTTTATATATGCAGTGTTAAGGTGGCTAGACATTCCCGTACCCCCTAACATTTTATTAAACATACGTGTCAGCGTTGGTGATATTTCCTCCTTTAGTACTTTATAGAATTCCCCATTGAACCCGTCAGGCCCCGGTGCTTTATGTATACTCAGTTCTCCTATTATTGTTTGCACTTCCTCTATTGTGATGTCCGCGTTCAGTCTAGTCAGTTCGTCCTCGGTTATTTGTGTAAGTCCTAATGTCTTTAGCCACTCCCTCCCTCCTTCTCCATTTTCATCCCCTTTACTATATAGTTTGGCATAGTATTCCCCCAAGATCTGGTTGATCTCCTGTGGATTCGTCGATTTGGTCCCATCCTGTCTTGTCATATTAGCTATTAACGTCAACGGTCGTCTTCCCTTTGCCAGGTTAGCCAGCAGTTTACCTGCCTTATTGCCAAATCGGTGCAAGTCAACCTCCTGCTGAGACCTTACTAGTTCTTCTCGTTTTCCTACCCACATGTCAAACTCTTATTTTGCTTCCTTCCACTCTTCTTTTGCTTTTTGGGATTTGTTTTCTAGGTACCTTGTGTATTTCTCTCTCAAACTAGTGCTTGCCTCCTGGTAATGTTTTTGCGTCTGTTTCCTGATTTTGGCTACATGCCCCATCAGTCTCCCCCTTAATACTACTTTCACTGTTTCCCAGAATAGCATTGCCTCTTCCTCGTACCCGCTGTTAGTGCCGCAATATTCCTCCCACCACTCAATTAATGTTTTAATAAAATCTTTATCTTTGAGTAAGAATGATGGAAATCTCCATATATAATCCGAGCCCCTCTGTATTCTGTCATTTAAGTCTAAGGTCACCGGGCTGTGGTCGGATATAACCATGTTCTCTATGTCTACATCTTTGACCCTGTGCCAGAGTCTGTGGTCTACTAACATAAAGTCAATCCTTGACCATGCTTCGTGTGGGTGTGAGTAGTGTGTAAATTCACGTTCATATGGGTGTTGCGTTCTCCAACTGTCCTGCAGATTTGTGTCTTCCAGTAATTTGGCCATCAAACCCTTTGTATTCCTACTCTGCCTACCTTGTTCCTTGCCATACCTCCTGTGACGACATGGACTCTCATGGGTTAAAGTTTCTTAAAATCCAGCCAGACAGCATGATAGATTGTCTATAGATGGGGGAGAAGTCCCTCATTGTTTTTACAAGACTCTTGTTGACTCAATGTGATTGTGTTGGCCACTGAAAGCTAGACGTATTGTTCTCCAGACATTTCCAGTAACCATTGTATTGTAGTTGTGTATTGATAATGTAATTATCTTAGTTTCGGATACCACTCAAAGGGAAGTGAAAGTGGGGCTTGTGAATTACCTCCTCACACCAGTCATTTTGGAGAATGACCTAGTACAAGGACTATCCAGTCAGTTTGAAGAAGCCATCACCCACCTCCAAGCCAAGCAGGACCCTGATGTGGATCTTTCTAACATCTTTTCCAGGGATGGTTTGCATTCCCGGTCTCCATCATCGACTTCTGAGCCAAGAACCGTGAGTAAGCCTAACCACACTGTGGCTTTTGACTGGGGGAGGATTGATAGTGGGAGATTTGTGCAGGCCCAACTCATGGACCCCACAATATGGCTGCTCAACTTGGGGGAGGTAATCAGGGGGAGGTGTATAGATGCAAGCCTCTGTTGCTGACCTCACCATTAAAAAGGACAATGCCGTCAAGAGGAGAAGGATGATCGGAAGCCTATCATGTCTGGCTAATATAAAGAAGGGGGAGGAATGTGACGACATGGACTCTCATGGGTTAAAGTTTCTTAAAATCCAGCCAGACAGCATGATAGATTGTCTATAGATGGGGGAGAAGTCCCTCATTGTTTTTACAAGACTCTTGTTGACTCAATGTAATTGTGTTGGCCACTGAAAGCTAGACGTATTGTTCTCCAGACATTTCCAGTAACCATTGTATTGTAGTTGTGTATTGATAATGTAATTATCTTAGTAGCCATTGTCTAGTCGGTGACTCCCAGTTTACATGTACACCCTCAGTCTTTCTATGCACATCATTTAAATGAACATTGTCCATGCAGCTTGAAATTCCTCCAATGGGAGAAGCAATCTTGTCCAACCAATCGATGAGGACGCAGTGTATCCAAGTGGAAGGTTGTGGCTATAAAAAGGACTTCTTTAAGCCACCAGGGGTTGTTGATGGATGCTGATGGATCCAGTCTAAGCTCTTTGGAGCTGACTAGAGGATCAGGATATCTTATGGCTTCAATCTAGGGACTCCGGACCCGGTTGGAGACCATATCCACAGCCTAGGGATTTCGACTCCGGCTGCCAGGATTTTAACATCAAACCAGGACTACCTAAGGAGGACACTCAGGTTGGGACAGTTCAGTCACCTGTTACAGACTTTGCAGACCTCAGACAGCTTGGAACCTGTGAGGCATGGACATTCTAAATCCCTGGTGAGCCAGCGGAAGGGTGAGACTCTGTTGCCTGTTACATTTGTGTGTTTTGCTGGTTATGTGATATGTGCCGTTAATTGTTTGGGGATCCAATAAAGTCTAATTATTGTGGTTCCCTCACCCTGTGTTGTCTGAGTAGTGTTACGCGCACGGTTAAGGAGGCCGGCGTTCAGTTGGGATGAGCCCTGAGCCACGCTGTCTTTCTAAAGGCGGCGGGTTTTAGTGGACGAGAGCACCCACTGAGCCCCGTGTCTCCACAATTGGTGGCAGCGGTGGGATACTACTCAGCCTGGTTTACCCAGGGGAGCTGCAGTGGACTGGTGTTTTCGGACACCGTCCAGGGCTCAACAACCAGGGAGGCACATAAGCATACCCAGCAGGCCATAGGGGAGGCATTCAGGTTTCGGACGCTGCCATGTCCAACCCCACCAGCTCAGCCATGGGACAAGGACAAGAGAGGAGTTACGACCGCTGCAGTAAATGGATGTTGCAGGATCTGTGCCGGAGGCGAGAGATTGTATGCTGGAGCGTTGGGATGCCCAGAATGATTCAGAGGACGATGAGGATCCCGCCGATATTGACCCAGAGGATGTAGACTATGTGCCACATCATGGATCTAGTGACAATTGGGAATCAACTTTGTCCAAAATGGCCCAAGCCACAGCGTTGTTGGATGCATTGGGGCCTAGATCCTCAAGAGAAGAGAGGGCTTATGTTCTGGAATATGTTTATGGGATTCCAGCTGCAGTACTGCTAACACCAGCCGGTCGAGAAGGATGGTCCCGCTACCCAGCAGAAGCTGCGCCAAAACAAAGGACTACAAACAGGGCCTGTGACTCGCCCAATCTATGGCGCTGTTATATATGTGGGCGCAATGGACATCTAGATAAAGATTGTCTCCAAAACCAAGGCCGCATGCTTGGAGCCCGTCTGCCACTCCAACCAGTCAACATATGCCGAGATGAACTAACGAGACCTGAGGAATGCTACTCCCAAGAAACACCAATAGTTGAGGAAGTGGTTTATCCAGTCCACACCCTACGGCAGGCCGGACACCGTACACCAGCCAACCTCCATCCCCACATCCAGACGGTCAAGGTCGGTGATATACAGGCTCAGGGACTTCGAGACATTGGATCTTCCATCACTCTGGTAAGCCCAGTTATTGTTTCTCCAGAAGACCCTGTACCAGATTCCCAATTACCCATCTCCCTGGCTGAGGGCCAGCGCTCAGACGTCCCTCTGGCATGTGTGCAGTTGGACCTAAAAACCGACCAGGGAGAGGTCGAGGTGGAGCTTGTGGATAGCCTCCCCACACCTGGTATTTTGGGGACCATCCAGGAAGTGATCGATGTGGGGATTGTGAACAGCCTCCCCATTCCTGACATTGTGGAGACTGACCAGAGCAAGGCTGATGTGGAGCTTATGGACACCGTCCACACACCTGTTGTTTCGGGGACTAGCCAGGAGGAAGTTGAAGTGGGGTTCATAGATGGCCCCACCAAGCCTGTTTCGGATACCACTCAAAGGGAAGTGAAAGTGGGGCTTGTGAATTACCTCCTCACACCAGTCATTTTGGAGAATGACCTAGTACAAGGACTATCCAGTCAGTTTGAAGAAGCCATCACCCACCTCCAAGCCAAGCAGGACCCTGATGTGGATCTTTCTAACATCTTTTCCAGGGATGGTTTGCATTCCCGGTCTCCATCATCGACTTCTGAGCCAAGAACCGTGAGTAAGCCTAACCACACTGTGGCTTTTGACTGGGGGAGGATTGATAGTGGGAGATTTGTGCAGGCCCAACTCATGGACCCCACAATATGGCTGCTCAACTTGGGGGAGGTAATCAGGGGGAGGTGTATAGATGCAAGCCTCTGTTGCTGACCTCACCATTAAAAAGGACAATGCCGTCAAGAGGAGAAGGATGATCGGAAGCCTATCATGTCTGGCTAATATTAAGAAGGGGGAGGAATGTGACGACATGGACTCTCATGGGTTAAAGTTTCTTAAAATCCAGCCAGACAGCATGATAGATTGTCTATAGATGGGGGAGAAGTCCCTCATTGTTTTTACAAGACTCTTGTTGACTCAATGTAATTGTGTTGGCCACTGAAAGCTAGACGTATTGTTCTCCAGACATTTCCAGTAACCATTGTATTGTAGTTGTGTATTGATAATGTAATTATCTTAGTAGCCATTGTCTAGTCGGTGACTCCCAGTTTACATGTACACCCTCAGTCTTTCTATGCACATCATTTAAATGAACATTGTCCATGCAGCTTGAAATTCCTCCAATGGGAGAAGCAATCTTGTCCAACCAATCGATGAGGACGCAGTGTATCCAAGTGGAAGGTTGTGGCTATAAAAAGGACTTCTTTAAGCCACCAGGGGTTGTTGATGGATGCTGATGGATCCAGTCTAAGCTCTTTGGAGCTGACTAGAGGATCAGGATATCTTATGGCTTCAATCTAGGGACTCCGGACCCGGTTGGAGACCATATCCACAGCCTAGGGATTTCGACTCCGGCTGCCAGGATTTTAACATCAAACCAGGACTACCTAAGGAGGACACTCAGGTTGGGACAGTTCAGTCACCTGTTACAGACTTTGCAGACCTCAGACAGCTTGGAACCTGTGAGGCATGGACATTCTAAATCCCTGGTGAGCTAGCGGAAGGGTGAGACTCTGTTGCCTGTTACATTTGTGTGTTTTGCTGGTTATGTGATATGTGCCGTTAATTGTTTGGGGATCCAATAAAGTCTAATTATTGTGGTTCCCTCACCCTGTGTTGTCTGAGTAGTGTTACGCGCACGGTTAAGGAGGCCGGCGTTCAGTTGGGATGAGCCCTGAGCCACGCTGTCTTTCTAAAGGCGGCGGGTTTTAGTGGACGAGAGCACCCACTGAGCCCCGTGTCTCCACAATTGGTGGCAGCGGTGGGATACTACTCAGCCTGGTTTACCCAGGGGAGCTGCAGTGGACTGGTGTTTTCGGACACCGTCCAGGGCTCAACAACCAGGGAGGCACATAAGCATACCCAGCAGGCCATAGGGGAGGCATTCAGGTTTCGGACGCTGCCATGTCCAACCCCACCAGCTCAGCCATGGGACAAGGACAAGAGAGGAGTTACGACCGCTGCAGTAAATGGATGTTGCAGGATCTGTGCCGGAGGCGAGAGATTGTCTGCTGGAGCGTTGGGATGCCCAGAATGATTCAGAGGACGATGAGGATCCCGCCGATATTGACCCAGAGGATGTAGACTATGTGCCACATCATGGATCTAGTGACAATTGGGAATCAACTTTGTCCAAAATGGCCCAAGCCACAGCGTTGTTGGATGCATTGGGGCCTAGATCCTCAAGAGAAGAGAGGGCTTATGTTCTGGAATATGTTTATGGGATTCCAGCTGCAGTACTGCTAACACCAGCCGGTCGAGAAGGATGGTCCCGCTACCCAGCAGAAGCTGCGCCAAAACAAAGGACTACAAACAGGGCCTGTGACTCGCCCAATCTATGGCGCTGTTATACATGTGGGCGCAATGGACATCTAGATAAAGATTGTCTCCAAAACCAAGGCCGCATGCTTGGAGCCCGTCTCCCACTCCAACCAGTCAACATATGCCGAGATGAACTAACGAGACCTTAGGAATGCTACTCCCAAGAAACACCAATAGTTGAGGAAGTGGTTTATCCAGTCCACACCCTACGGCAGGCCGGACACCGTACACCAGCCAACCTCCATCCCCACATCCAGACGGTCAAGGTCGGTGATATACAGGCTCAGGGACTTCGAGACATTGGATCTTCCATCACTCTGGTAAGCCCAGTTATTGTTTCTCCAGAAGACCCTGTACCAGATTCCCATTTACCCATCTCCCTGGCTGAGAGCCAGCGCTCAGACGTCCCTCTGGCATGTGTGCAGTTGGACCTAAAAACCGACCAGGGAGAGGTCGAGGTGGAGCTTGTGGATAGCCTCCCCACACCTGGTATTTTGGGGACCATCCAGGAAGTGATCGATGTGGGGATTGTGAACAGCCTCCCCATTCCTGACATTGTGGAGACTGACCAGAGCAAGGCTGATGTGGAGCTTATGGACACCGTCCACACACCTGTTGTTTCGGGGACTAGCCAGGAGGAAGTTGAAGTGGGGTTCATAGATGGCCCCACCAAGCCTGTTTCGGATACCACTCAAAGGGAAGTGAAAGTGGGGCTTGTGAATTACCTCCTCACACCAGTCATTTTGGAGAATGACCTAGTACAAGGACTATCCAGTCAGTTTGAAGAAGCCATCACCCACCTCCAAGCCAAGCAGGACCCTGATGTGGATCTTTCTAACATCTTTTCCAGGGATGGTTTGCATTCCCGGTCTCCATCATCGACTTCTGAGCCAAGAACCGTGAGTAAGCCTAACCACACTGTGGCTTTTGACTGGGGGAGGATTGATAGTGGGAGATTTGTGCAGGCCCAACTCATGGACCCCACAATATGGCTGCTCAACTTGGGGGAGGTAATCAGGGGGAGGTGTATAGATGCAAGCCTCTGTTGCTGACCTCACCATTAAAAAGGACAATGCCGTCAAGAGGAGAAGGATGATCGGAAGCCTATCATGTCTGGCTAATATTAAGAAGGGGGAGGAATGTGACGACATGGACTCTCATGGGTTAAAGTTTCTTAAAATCCAGCCAGACAGCATGATAGATTGTCTATAGATGGGGGAGAAGTCCCTCATTGTTTTTACAAGACTCTTGTTGACTCAATGTAATTGTGTTGGCCACTGAAAGCTAGACGTATTGTTCTCCAGACATTTCCAGTAACCATTGTATTGTAGTTGTGTATTGATAATGTAATTATCTTAGTAGCCATTGTCTAGTCGGTGACTCCCAGTTTACATGTACACCCTCAGTCTTTCTATGCACATCATTTAAATGAACATTGTCCATGCAGCTTGATATTCCTCCAATGGGAGAAGCAATCTTGTCCAACCAATCGATGAGGATGCAGTGTATCCAAGTGGAAGGTTGTGGCTATAAAAAGGACTTCTTTAAGCCACCAGGGGTTGTTGATGGATGCTGATGGATCCAGTCTAAGCTCTTTGGAGCTGACTAGAGGATCAGGATATCTTATGGCTTCAATCTAGGGACTCCGGACCCGGTTGGAGACCATATCCACAGCCTAGGGATTTCGACTCCGGCTGCCAGGATTTTAACATCAAACCAGGACTACCTAAGGAGGACACTCAGGTTGGGACAGTTCAGTCACCTGTTACAGACTTTGCAGACCTCAGACAGCTTGGAACCTGTGAGGCATGGACATTCTAAATCCCTGGTGAGCCAGCGGAAGGGTGAGACTCTGTTGCCTGTTACATTTGTGTGTTTTGCTGGTTATGTGATATGTGCCGTTAATTGTTTGGGGATCCAATAAAGTCTAATTATTGTGGTTCCCTCACCCTGTGTTGTCTGAGTAGTGTTACGCGCACGGTTAAGGAGGCCGGCGTTCAGTTGGGATGAGCCCTGAGCCACGCTGTCTTTCTAAAGGCGGCGGGTTTTAGTGGACGAGAGCACCCACTGAGCCCCGTGTCTCCACAATTGGTGGCAGCGGTGGGATACTACTCAGCCTGGTTTACCCAGGGGAGCTGCAGTGGACTGGTGTTTTCGGACACCGTCCAGGGCTCAACAACCAGGGAGGCACATAAGCATACCCAGCAGGCCATAGGGGAGGCATTCAGGTTTCGGACGCTGCCATGTCCAACCCCACCAGCTCAGCCATGGGACAAGGACAAGAGAGGAGTTACGACCGCTGCAGTAAATGGATGTTGCAGGATCTGTGCCGGAGGCGAGAGATTGTCTGCTGGAGCGTTGGGATGCCCAGAATGATTCAGAGGACGATGAGGATCCCGCCGATATTGACCCAGAGGATGTAGACTATGTGCCACATCATGGATCTAGTGACAATTGGGAATCAACTTTGTCCAAAATGGCCCAAGCCACAGCGTTGTTGGATGCATTGGGGCCTAGATCCTCAAGAGAAGAGAGGGCTTATGTTCTGGAATATGTTTATGGGATTCCAGCTGCAGTACTGCTAACACCAGCCGGTCGAGAAGGATGGTCCCGCTACCCAGCAGAAGCTGCGCCAAAACAAAGGACTACAAACAGGGCCTGTGACTCGCCCAATCTATGGCGCTGTTATACATGTGGGCGCAATGGACATCTAGATAAAGATTGTCTCCAAAACCAAGGCCGCATGCTTGGAGCCCGTCTGCCACTCCAACCAGTCAACATATGCCGAGATGAACTAACGAGACCTGAGGAATGCTACTCCCAAGAAACACCAATAGTTGAGGAAGTGGTTTATCCAGTCCACACCCTACGGCAGGCCGGACACCGTACACCAGCCAACCTCCATCCCCACATCCAGACGGTCAAGGTCGGTGATATACAGGCTCAGGGACTTCGAGACATTGGATCTTCCATCACTCTGGTAAGCCCAGTTATTGTTTCTCCAGAAGACCCTGTACCAGATTCCCAATTACCCATCTCCCTGGCTGAGGGCCAGCGCTCAGACGTCCCTCTGGCATGTGTGCAGTTGGACCTAAAAACCGACCAGGGAGAGGTCGAGGTGGAGCTTGTGGATAGCCTCCCCACACCTGGTATTTTGGGGACCATCCAGGAAGTGATCGATGTGGGGATTGTGAACAGCCTCCCCATTCCTGACATTGTGGAGACTGACCAGAGCAAGGCTGATGTGGAGCTTATGGACACCGTCCACACACCTGTTGTTTCGGGGACTAGCCAGGAGGAAGTTGAAGTGGGGTTCATAGATGGCCCCACCAAGCCTGTTTCGGATACCACTCAAAGGGAAGTGAAAGTGGGGCTTGTGAATTACCTCCTCACACCAGTCATTTTGGAGAATGACCTAGTACAAGGACTATCCAGTCAGTTTGAAGAAGCCATCACCCACCTCCAAGCCAAGCAGGACCCTGATGTGGATCTTTCTAACATCTTTTCCAGGGATGGTTTGCATTCCCGGTCTCCATCATCGACTTCTGAGCCAAGAACCGTGAGTAAGCCTAACCACACTGTGGCTTTTGACTGGGGGAGGATTGATAGTGGGAGATTTGTGCAGGCCCAACTCATGGACCCCACAATATGGCTGCTCAACTTGGGGGAGGTAATCAGGGGGAGGTGTATAGATGCAAGCCTCTGTTGCTGACCTCACCATTAAAAAGGACAATGCCGTCAAGAGGAGAAGGATGATCGGAAGCCTATCATGTCTGGCTAATATTAAGAAGGGGGAGGAATGTGACGACATGGACTCTCATGGGTTAAAGTTTCTTAAAATCCAGCCAGACAGCATGATAGATTGTCTATAGATGGGGGAGAAGTCCCTCGTTGTTTTTACAAGACTCTTGTTGACTCAATGTAATTGTGTTGGCCACTGAAAGCTAGACGTATTGTTCTCCAGACATTTCCAGTAACCATTGTATTGTAGTTGTGTATTGATAATGTAATTATCTTAGTAGCCATTGTCTAGTCGGTGACTCCCAGTTTACATGTACAACCTCAGTCTTTCTATGCACATCATTTAAATGAACATTGTCCATGCAGCTTGAAATTCCTCCAATGGGAGAAGCAATCTTGTCCAACCAATCGATGAGGACGCAGTGTATCCAAGTGGAAGGTTGTGGCTATAAAAAGGACTTCTTTAAGCCACCAGGGGTTGTTGATGGATGCTGATGGATCCAGTCTAAGCTCTTTGGAGCTGACTAGAGGATCAGGATATCTTATGGCTTCAATCTAGGGACTCCGGACCCGGTTGGAGACCATATCCACAGCCTAGGGATTTCGACTCCGGCTGCCAGGATTTTAACATCAAACCAGGACTACCTAAGGAGGACACTCAGGTTGGGACAGTTCAGTCACCTGTTACAGACTTTGCAGACCTCAGACAGCTTGGAACCTGTGAGGCATGGACATTCTAAATCCCTGGTGAGCCAGCGGAAGGGTGAGACTCTGTTGCCTGTTACATTTGTGTGTTTTGCTGGTTATGTGATATGTGCCGTTAATTGTTTGGGGATCCAATAAAGTCTAATTATTGTGGTTCCCTCACCCTGTGTTGTCTGAGTAGTGTTACGCGCACGGTTAAGGAGGCCGGCGTTCAGTTGGGATGAGCCCTGAGCCACGCTGTCTTTCTAAAGGCGGCGGGTTTTAGTGGACGAGAGCACCCACTGAGCCCCGTGTCTCCACAATTGGTGGCAGCGGTGGGATACTACTCAGCCTGGTTTACCCAGGGGAGCTGCAGTGGACTGGTGTTTTCGGACACCGTCCAGGGCTCAACAACCAGGGAGGCACATAAGCATACCCAGCAGGCCATAGGGGAGGCATTCAGGTTTCGGACGCTGCCATGTCCAACCCCACCAGCTCAGCCATGGGACAAGGACAAGAGAGGAGTTACGACCGCTGCAGTAAATGGATGTTGCAGGATCTGTGCCGGAGGCGAGAGATTGTCTGCTGGAGCGTTGGGATGCCCAGAATGATTCAGAGGACGATGAGGATCCCGCCGATATTGACCCAGAGGATGTAGACTATGTGCCACATCATGGATCTAGTGACAATTGGGAATCAACTTTGTCCAAAATGGCCCAAGCCACAGCGTTGTTGGATGCATTGGGGCCTAGATCCTCAAGAGAAGAGAGGGCTTATGTTCTGGAATATGTTTATGGGATTCCAGCTGCAGTACTGCTAACACCAGCCGGTCGAGAAGGATGGTCCCGCTACCCAGCAGAAGCTGCGCCAAAACAAAGGACTACAAACAGGGCCTGTGACTCGCCCAATCTATGGCGCTGTTATACATGTGGGCGCAATGGACATCTAGATAAAGATTGTCTCCAAAACCAAGGCCGCATGCTTGGAGCCCGTCTGCCACTCCAACCAGTCAACATATGCCGAGATGAACTAACGAGACCTGAGGAATGCTACTCCCAAGAAACACCAATAGTTGAGGAAGTGGTTTATCCAGTCCACACCCTACGGCAGGCCGGACACCGTACACCAGCCAACCTCCATCCCCACATCCAGACGGTCAAGGTCGGTGATATACAGGCTCAGGGACTTCGAGACATTGGATCTTCCATCACTCTGGTAAGCCCAGTTATTGTTTCTCCAGAAGACCCTGTACCAGATTCCCAATTACCCATCTCCCTGGCTGAGGGCCAGCGCTCAGACGTCCCTCTGGCATGTGTGCAGTTGGACCTAAAAACCGACCAGGGAGAGGTCGAGGTGGAGCTTGTGGATAGCCTCCCCACACCTGGTATTTTGGGGACCATCCAGGAAGTGATCGATGTGGGGATTGTGAACAGCCTCCCCATTCCTGACATTGTGGAGACTGACCAGAGCAAGGCTGATGTGGAGCTTATGGACACCGTCCACACACCTGTTGTTTCGGGGACTAGCCAGGAGGAAGTTGAAGTGGGGTTCATAGATGGCCCCACCAAGCCTGTTTCGGATACCACTCAAAGGGAAGTGAAAGTGGGGCTTGTGAATTACCTCCTCACACCAGTCATTTTGGAGAATGACCTAGTACAAGGACTATCCAGTCAGTTTGAAGAAGCCATCACCCACCTCCAAGCCAAGCAGGACCCTGATGTGGATCTTTCTAACATCTTTTCCAGGGATGGTTTGCATTCCCGGTCTCCATCATCGACTTCTGAGCCAAGAACCGTGAGTAAGCCTAACCACACTGTGGCTTTTGACTGGGGGAGGATTGATAGTGGGAGATTTGTGCAGGCCCAACTCATGGACCCCACAATATGGCTGCTCAACTTGGGGGAGGTAATCAGGGGGAGGTGTATAGATGCAAGCCTCTGTTGCTGACCTCACCATTAAAAAGGACAATGCCGTCAAGAGGAGAAGGATGATCGGAAGCCTATCATGTCTGGCTAATATTAAGAAGGGGGAGGAATGTGACGACATGGACTCTCATGGGTTAAAGTTTCTTAAAATCCAGCCAGACAGCATGATAGATTGTCTATAGATGGGGGAGAAGTCCCTCATTGTTTTTACAAGACTCTTGTTGACTCAATGTAATTGTGTTGGCCACTGAAAGCTAGACGTATTGTTCTCCAGACATTTCCAGTAACCATTGTATTGTAGTTGTGTATTGATAATGTAATTATCTTAGTAGCCATTGTCTAGTCGGTGACTCCCAGTTTACATGTACACCCTCAGTCTTTCTATGCACATCATTTAAATGAACATTGTCCATGCAGCTTGATATTCCTCCAATGGGAGAAGCAATCTTGTCCAACCAATCGATGAGGACGCAGTGTATCCAAGTGGAAGGTTGTGGCTATAAAAAGGACTTCTTTAAGCCACCAGGGGTTGTTGATGGATGCTGATGGATCCAGTCTAAGCTCTTTGGAGCTGACTAGAGGATCAGGATATCTTATGGCTTCAATCTAGGGACTCCGGACCCGGTTGGAGACCATATCCACAGCCTAGGGATTTCGACTCCGGCTGCCAGGATTTTAACATCAAACCAGGACTACCTAAGGAGGACACTCAGGTTGGGACAGTTCAGTCACCTGTTACAGACTTTGCAGACCTCAGACAGCTTGGAACCTGTGAGGCATGGACATTCTAAATCCCTGGTGAGCCAGCGGAAGGGTGAGACTCTGTTGCCTGTTACATTTGTGTGTTTTGCTGGTTATGTGATATGTGCCGTTAATTGTTTGGGGATCCAATAAAGTCTAATTATTGTGGTTCCCTCACCCTGTGTTGTCTGAGTAGTGTTACGCGCACGGTTAAGGAGGCCGGCGTTCAGTTGGGATGAGCCCTGAGCCACGCTGTCTTTCTAAAGGCGGCGGGTTTTAGTGGACGAGAGCACCCACTGAGCCCCGTGTCTCCACAATTGGTGGCAGCGGTGGGATACTACTCAGCCTGGTTTACCCAGGGGAGCTGCAGTGGACTGGTGTTTTCGGACACCGTCCAGGGCTCAACAACCAGGGAGGCACATAAGCATACCCAGCAGGCCATAGGGGAGGCATTCAGGTTTCGGACGCTGCCATGTCCAACCCCACCAGCTCAGCCATGGGACAAGGACAAGAGAGGAGTTACGACCGCTGCAGTAAATGGATGTTGCAGGATCTGTGCCGGAGGCGAGAGATTGTCTGCTGGAGCGTTGGGATGCCCAGAATGATTCAGAGGACGATGAGGATCCCGCCGATATTGACCCAGAGGATGTAGACTATGTGCCACATCATGGATCTAGTGACAATTGGGAATCAACTTTGTCCAAAATGGCCCAAGCCACAGCGTTGTTGGATGCATTGGGGCCTAGATCCTCAAGAGAAGAGAGGGCTTATGTTCTGGAATATGTTTATGGGATTCCAGCTGCAGTACTGCTAACACCAGCCGGTCGAGAAGGATGGTCCCGCTACCCAGCAGAAGCTGCGCCAAAACAAAGGACTACAAACAGGGCCTGTGACTCGCCCAATCTATGGCGCTGTTATACATGTGGGCGCAATGGACATCTAGATAAAGATTGTCTCCAAAACCAAGGCCGCATGCTTGGAGCCCGTCTGCCACTCCAACCAGTCAACATATGCCGAGATGAACTAACGAGACCTGAGGAATGCTACTCCCAAGAAACACCAATAGTTGAGGAAGTGGTTTATCCAGTCCACACCCTACGGCAGGCCGGACACCGTACACCAGCCAACCTCCATCCCCACATCCAGACGGTCAAGGTCGGTGATATACAGGCTCAGGGACTTCGAGACATTGGATCTTCCATCACTCTGGTAAGCCCAGTTATTGTTTCTCCAGAAGACCCTGTACCAGATTCCCAATTACCCATCTCCCTGGCTGAGGGCCAGCGCTCAGACGTCCCTCTGGCATGTGTGCAGTTGGACCTAAAAACCGACCAGGGAGAGGTCGAGGTGGAGCTTGTGGATAGCCTCCCCACACCTGGTATTTTGGGGACCATCCAGGAAGTGATCGATGTGGGGATTGTGAACAGCCTCCCCATTCCTGACATTGTGGAGACTGACCAGAGCAAGGCTGATGTGGAGCTTATGGACACCGTCCACACACCTGTTGTTTCGGGGACTAGCCAGGAGGAAGTTGAAGTGGGGTTCATAGATGGCCCCACCAAGCTTGTTTCGGATACCACTCAAAGGGAAGTGAAAGTGGGGCTTGTGAATTACCTCCTCACACCAGTCATTTTGGAGAATGACCTAGTACAAGGACTATCCAGTCAGTTTGAAGAAGCCATCACCCACCTCCAAGCCAAGCAGGACCCTGATGTGGATCTTTCTAACATCTTTTCCAGGGATGGTTTGCATTCCCGGTCTCCATCATCGACTTCTGAGCCAAGAACCGTGAGTAAGCCTAACCACACTGTGGCTTTTGACTGGGGGAGGATTGATAGTGGGAGATTTGTGCAGGCCCAACTCATGGACCCCACAATATGGCTGCTCAACTTGGGGGAGGTAATCAGGGGGAGGTGTATAGATGCAAGCCTCTGTTGCTGACCTCACCATTAAAACGGACAATGCCGTCAAGAGGAGAAGGATGATCGGAAGCCTATCATGTCTGGCTAATATTAAGAAGGGGGAGGAATGTGACGACATGGACTCTCATGGGTTAAAGTTTCTTAAAATCCAGCCAGACAGCATGATAGATTGTCTATAGATGGGGGAGAAGTCCCTCGTTGTTTTTACAAGACTCTTGTTGACTCAATGTAATTGTGTTGGCCACTGAAAGCTAGACGTATTGTTCTCCAGACATTTCCAGTAACCATTGTATTGTAGTTGTGTATTGATAATGTAATTATCTTAGTAGCCATTGTCTAGTCGGTGACTCCCAGTTTACATGTACACCCTCAGTCTTTCTATGCACATCATTTAAATGAACATTGTCCATGCAGCTTGAAATTCCTCCAATGGGAGAAGCAATCTTGTCCAACCAATCGATGAGGACGCAGTGTATCCAAGTGGAAGGTTGTGGCTATAAAAAGGACTTCTTTAAGCCACCAGGGGTTGTTGATGGATGCTGATGGATCCAGTCTAAGCTCTTTGGAGCTGACTAGAGGATCAGGTATCTTATGGCTTCAATCTAGGGACTCCGGACCCGGTTGGAGACCATATCCACAGCCTAGGGATTTCGACTCCGGCTGCCAGGATTTTAACATCGAACCAGGACTACCTAAGGAGGACACTCAGGTTGGGACAGTTCAGTCACCTGTTACAGACTTTGCAGACCTCAGACAGCTTGGAACCTGTGAGGCATGGACATTCTAAATCCCTGGTGAGCCAGCGGAAGGGTGAGACTCTGTTGCCTGTTACATTTGTGTGTTTTGCTGGTTATGTGATATGTGCCGTTAATTGTTTGGGGATCCAATAAAGTCTAATTATTGTGGTTCCCTCACCCTGTGTTGTCTGAGTAGTGTTACGCGCACGGTTAAGGAGGCCGGCGTTCAGTTGGGATGAGCCCTGAGCCACGCTGTCTTTCTAAAGGCGGCGGGTTTTAGTGGACGAGAGCACCCACTGAGCCCCGTGTCTCCACAATTGGTGGCAGCGGTGGGATACTACTCAGCCTGGTTTACCCAGGGGAGCTGCAGTGGACTGGTGTTTTCGGACACCGTCCAGGGCTCAACAACCAGGGAGGCACATAAGCATACCCAGCAGGCCATAGGGGAGGCATTCAGGTTTCGGACGCTGCCATGTCCAACCCCACCAGCTCAGCCATGGGACAAGGACAAGAGAGGAGTTACGACCGCTGCAGTAAATGGATGTTGCAGGATCTGTGCCGGAGGCGAGAGATTGTCTGCTGGAGCGTTGGGATGCCCAGAATGATTCAGAGGACGATGAGGATCCCGCCGATATTGACCCAGAGGATGTAGACTATGTGCCACATCATGGATCTAGTGACAATTGGGAATCAACTTTGTCCAAAATGGCCCAAGCCACAGCATTGTTGGATGCATTGGGGCCTAGATCCTCAAGAGAAGAGAGGGCTTATGTTCTGGAATATGTTTATGGGATTCCAGCTGCAGTACTGCTAACACCAGCCGGTCGAGAAGGATGGTCCCGCTACCCAGCAGAAGCTGCGCCAAAACAAAGGACTACAAACAGGGCCTGTGACTCGCCCAATCTATGGCGCTGTTATACATGTGGGCGCAATGGACATCTAGATAAAGATTGTCTCCAAAACCAAGGCCGCATGCTTGGAGCCCGTCTGCCACTCCAACCAGTCAACATATGCCGAGATGAACTAACGAGACCTGAGGAATGCTACTCCCAAGAAACACCAATAGTTGAGGAAGTGGTTTATCCAGTCCACACCCTACGGCAGGCCGGACACCGTACACCAGCCAACCTCCATCCCCACATCCAGACGGTCAAGGTCGGTGATATACAGGCTCAGGGACTTCGAGACATTGGATCTTCCATCACTCTGGTAAGCCCAGTTATTGTTTCTCCAGAAGACCCTGTACCAGATTCCCAATTACCCATCTCCCTGGCTGAGGGCCAGCGCTCAGACGTCCCTCTGGCATGTGTGCAGTTGGACCTAAAAACCGACCAGGGAGAGGTCAAGGTGGAGCTTGTGGATAGCCTCCCCACACCTGGTATTTTGGGGACCATCCAGGAAGTGATCGATGTGGGGATTGTGAACAGCCTCCCCATTCCTGACATTGTGGAGACTGACCAGAGCAAGGCTGATGTGGAGCTTATGGACACCGTCCACACACTTTTGTTTCGGGGACTAGCCAGGAAGAAGTTGAAGTGGGGTTCATAGATGGCCCCACCAAGCCTGTTTCGGATACCACTCAAAGGGAAGTGAAAGTGGGGCTTGTGAATTACCTCCTCACACCAGTCATTTTGGAGAATGACCTAGTACAAGGACTATCCAGTCAGTTTGAAGAAGCCATCACCCACCTCCAAGCCAAGCAGGACCCTGATGTGGATCTTTCTAACATCTTTTCCAGGGATGGTTTGCATTCCCGGTCTCCATCATCGACTTCTGAGCCAAGAACCGTGAGTAAGCCTAACCACACTGTGGCTTTTGACTGGGGGAGGATTGATAGTGGGAGATTTGTGCAGGCCCAACTCATGGACCCCACAATATGGCTGCTCAACTTGGGGGAGGTAATCAGGGGGAGGTGTATAGATGCAAGCCTCTGTTGCTGACCTCACCATTAAAAAGGACAATGCCGTCAAGAGGAGAAGGATGATCGGAAGCCTATCATGTCTGGCTAATATTAAGAAGGGGGAGGAATGTGACGACATGGACTCTCATGGGTTAAAGTTTCTTAAAATCCAGCCAGACAGCATGATAGATTGTCTATAGATGGGGGAGAAGTCCCTCATTGTTTTTACAAGACTCTTGTTGACTCAATGTAATTGTGTTGGCCACTGAAAGCTAGACGTATTGTTCTCCAGACATTTCCAGTAACCATTGTATTGTAGTTGTGTATTGATAATGTAATTATCTTAGTAGCCATTGTCTAGTCGGTGACTCCCAGTTTACATGTACACCCTCAGTCTTTCTATGAACATCATTTAAATGAACATTGTCCATGCAGCTTGAAATTCCTCCAATGGGAGAAGCAATCTTGTCCAACCAATCGATGAGGACGCAGTGTATCCAAGTGGAAGGTTGTGGCTATAAAAAGGACTTCTTTAAGCCACCAGGGGTTGTTGATGGATGCTGATGGATCCAGTCTAAGCTCTTTGGAGCTGACTAGAGGATCAGGATATCTTATGGCTTCAATCTAGGGACTCCGGACCCGGTTGGAGACCATATCCACAGCCTAGGGATTTCGACTCCGGCTGCCAGGATTTTAACATCAAACCAGGACTACCTAAGGAGGACACTCAGGTTGGGACAGTTCAGTCACCTGTTACAGACTTTGCAGACCTCAGACAGCTTGGAACCTGTGAGGCATGGACATTCTAAATCCCTGGTGAGCCAGCGGAAGGGTGAGACTCTGTTGTCTGTTACATTTGTGTGTTTTGCTGGTTATGTGATATGTGCCGTTAATTGTTTGGGGATCCAATAAAGTCTAATTATTGTGGTTCCCTCACCCTGTGTTGTCTGAGTAGTGTTACGCCCACGGTTAAGGAGGCCGGCGTTCAGTTGGGATGAGCCCTGAGCCACGCTGTCTTTCTAAAGGCGGCGGGTTTTAGTGGACGAGAGCACCCACTGAGCCCCGTGTCTCCACACCTCCTATCCTCCTTTTATCGAAACTACTGCATTAAAATCTCCCCCCACTATCTTATTTGGGTCTACATCCACTCCCAATTTGTTGGTGATAAAGTCAAAGAAGGCTTTTTGTTCGGTATTAGGGGCGTATATATTGTGTATACTAAACTCTCCCTGCGGGCTAGTTAATTTGATATGTATGTACCTCCCACCATCATCACTGTCTTGGGACACTATTTCGTGAGTAAAGTGTTTGTTTATTAAGATCATTACCCCTGCCTTCCTTCCCTGGGATCCTGACCCGACTACCGCCCCCACCCATAATTTTTGCATACGAAAAAAATCCCCTTTTTGCAGGTGGGTCTCCTGCAGTAGTGCGATATCTACCTTCAGTCTTTTAAGGTGTCGTAATATCATCATGCGCTTATGTGGAGACTTCAAACCTTTTACGTTCCAAGTGACTAATTTAACCATTATCCCAACATCTCGGGACATTTGTGTCGCTATATGTTCTCACTTGTGTGTGTCTTGGCGTCTTTCCCTGGTCTTTTCCCTGCCTTAACTCCGCTGCGTACTGACAACTATGTATTGCCTGGGCGCAACCTTGTGTCCTCTTCTTGGCATTAACTATAAACCTGTTGGCTACCCCCCAACTGCCCTCAGTTTTCTTTCGGTGTTCTTATAGCGTTGCTTTACATGAACCCAAGTATTCAACCTAAATCTATGGTCAACTAACAACCCCTCAACTGTCCCCCCCTTTACAATCAATCGTCTCGTCACTTCCATTTTTTCTGTGATGCTCCTGGCTCCGCAATCCCCTCTCAGCCCCCTAATTAACATTTACATATGGCCTGTCCCCCATTGTTCTGTTATCTAACACACCAGAGCAAGGCCTTCCTGGTCAATAACCGTGCCAGCATACAATGACCCCTCCCTCATTGCCCATACCTATTATTTGTTGCCTCTGGTCTCAATTTCACTTCACCTCCCATCAGCATAAGTAACCTGGCTACCAGAAGAGCGATTTATCAGTAGATACTAAAAAGAGAGAAACCCGGTCCCCCATAGATGTTAGGCTCCCCCTACACCCCCCATGGGGCAGGGCACCTTGGTCCATATAGATTGAAAAGGCGAGGGGAACTGAAGAGAAAAGAAAGGAAAAGCCTACAAGAGGGGGGAAAAAAAGGAAGAGGAAGTAAGAAGTGGAAAAGGAAGTGGAAGAGGAAGTAGGAAGTGGAAAAGGAAGTGGAAAAAGAAGTAGGAAGTGGAAAAGGAAGTAGGAAGTGGAAGAGGAAGTAGGAAGTGGAAAAGGAAGTGGAAGAGGAGGTAGGAAGTGGAAAAGGAAGTGGAAGAGGAAGTATGAAGTTGAAAAGGAAGTGGAAGAGGAAGTAGGAAGTGGAAGAGGAAGTGGAAAAGGAAATAGGAAGTGGAAGAGGAAGTAGGAAGTGGAAAAGGAAGTGGAAGAGTATGTAGGAAGTGGAAGAGGAAGTGGAAGTAGGATGTGGAAAAGGAAGTGGAAGAGGAAATAGGAAGTGGAAGAGGAAATGAAAGAGGAAGTAGGAAGTGGAAAAGGAAGTAAAAGAGGTAGTAGAAGTGGAAAAGGAAGTAAGAAGTGAAAGAGGAAGTGGGACAGGAGGTGAAAGTAGGAAGTGGAAGAGGAAGTGGAAGTAAGTTGGAAGTGGAAGAGGAAGTGGAAGTAGGAGGTGGAAGAGGAAGTAGGAAGTGGAAGAGGAAGTAGGAATTAGAAGAGGAAGTGGAAAAAGAAGTAGGAAGAGGTAGATGGGATGGTAAAGGAAGTGCAAGAGAAGTGGAAGAGGCAGTATGAGGTGGAAGTAGGAAGCGAAAGAGGTAGTGAAAGGGGAAGCAGGAAGCGGAAGGGGAGGCAGAAGAGGAAGTAGGAAGCGGAAGCAGAAAGTAAAGATGCAATAATAGACAGTAGATGTTTCTCATCCCCTGCATTCCGTCAGTCCCCTCTCTCTTGGGCCCCTCAGTTCAGTTCAAAAATATCGATTCTTCTCCCTGCAGCCTCTCTCATGGCGCTCCCCTCTTCTGGCCTCCAGGCCAACGTGACGGCGACCTCCTTGCTTTTGGACTTCCTGCATGTATCTCCTTCCCCTCCATCCAGTCGTTCCGGCCCAATGCCCGGCTCTCCTCCTCTTTTCCTTGCCGAGTATGTTGCCTCTCCAGGAAGTCCTCCGTCTGGTTTCTATTCTCCATCTTCTCCATCCATCTCTCCGCCTCACCCAAGTCTTTCGTCGCAAAAAGGGATCCATCACGTCTTGTTACTCTCAGTATTGCAGGATACAGCAGTTGGAATTTTATGCCTTTACGATACAGCGCGGTACAAATCTTACTAAAGGCTTTCCTTTTGCGTGTAACCTCCGCCGAGTAGTCACCGAAGATCAGCACCTTATGCCCTTGTAGAGACAGTGGGGTCCTCCTTCCTCTAAACGCTCGCAGTATCTCTTCTTTGTCTTTGTATTCCAAGTATTTTATTATCACTTGGCGCGGTCTTGTCACTCCCGTGCTGTCTTCCTTCCCATTTGTTCCTCCTGTGCCTGGACGCTCTCTTACAGGGCCCACTCTGTGCGCTCTTTCCACCCTGCATTTGTGCGTTAAACCTAGCGCCTTGGGGAGCTCTGCTTCACATATGTTGTCCAATTGCCGCATACTTATAGATTCCGGCAAGCCCACCAGCCTTAAATTGCTTCTTCTGGAGCGGTTTTCCAGATCCTCTAGTTTGTCTCTCATGGCCTGGGATCCCTCCACCATCTCCTGCAGCTGCCCCTTTAATGCTGCCACCTCGTCCTCTGTGTCAGAGATTCTTTGCTCCATCTCTGACATCCTGGCTCCCTGCTGTGCGATCTGTTCCTTTAAGGGTGCTAGCACTGCCCCCACCATAGCCTCTAGAGAGTCTTTGATCTTGTCTGCCAGGTGCACTGCCACTGCTCCAGCCAGACGGTCATAATCAATTTGCAGGCCTGGGAACTGCTCGTGCTGCTGGGCTGTCTGCTGCTGGGCTGTCTGCTGCTGGGCTGTCTGCTGCTGGTGCTGCTGGGCTATCTGCTGCTGGGGTGTCTGCTGCTGGTGCTGCTGGGCTGTCTGCTGCTGGTGCTGCTGGGCTGTCTGCTGCTGGTGCTGCTGGGCTGTCTGCTGCTGGTGCTGCTGGGCTGTCTGCTGCTGGTGCTGCTGGGCTGTCTGCTGCTGGAGTTGCTGGGCTGTCTGCTGCTGGAGTTGCTGGGCTGTCTGCTGTTGGAGTTGCTGGGCTGTCTGCTGTTCGTGCTGCTCGGCTGCCTGTTACACGTGTTGCCGAGCTTTTTGCTGCTCTCTCAGCTGCTCCCCCTCCTCCTCCTCCATCCGTCCCCGCTCACCTCCCTGCACACCGCCGCGGCCCGCGGCCGCCATTTTGCACTCCATGTGCACTGCTTTCTCTGCAGCACCCTGCTCCAGCTGTCTGCCACCGCTCCGGAGGAGGTAACGCTCCATGCACGGTCACCTCCCGCTCCTCGCCTCGCCTTCTCCGCCTCCTCCCCCGGCCGTGGGGCTCCTGTAGTCGGTGTGTGGGGCTGAGGAATGTGCGGAGCTCTGTCTCCCGCGTCCTCACATCACAGCGCCGGAACCGGAAGCTAGGTTTACTTTTATATAAGGGGTTAAAAAAAGGTTTGTCCAAAAAATTGGAGCACTTTCTGCGGCATTTTCTGCAACTTGTAGTGTTCTCATTTTTCGGGATATGGGGCTCACTGATGGCTTTTTTGTTTGCATTTTTAGCTGTACCATTTTTGCGCAGATGCTACGTTTTGACTCCCTGGTATTGCATTTTGCTGAAAATTTGCGAAGACCAAAAAACGTAACTTTGCCAGTTGGATTTTTTTTTACGGCTACGCCATCTACCGATCTAATTGATTAATTTTATATTTTGATAGACTGGGCATTTCTGAACTCTGCGATACCAAATGAGTGTATATTTTTTTAACCCTTTGATTTTTAGTGGGGCGAATGGAGAATGATTTAAACTTTTAGTAGTTTTTTTAATTCTATAAAACTTTTTTTTTTACTTATTTTTATTTTAATAGTCTCTCTAGGGGTAAGGATTAGCCGTCTGATCGCTTGTTCATTTCTGCTGATCAGAGCGGCAGAGCTCTGATCAGCTGAAATGCTGCTGTCCTGTTAAAGCCAGCCGGCTGTAACAGGATGTGAGTCATGATAGCGACAGGAGTCATCACATAACCCTGTGCTACCATGGCAACCATCGGCTTCCCATAATCGCGTTACGGGGCCTCCGATGGCGGTGTAGAAAGGAAATTGGAATAGTCATGGGCCCTCGTGTGGATTACCACAGACCTGCGTGTTTTTGGGGTTAATAAAGGAGTGAAATAGGGTATTGTTTTTATCTTATTTTGTGTTTGTGTTTATTTCTTTTCACTTCCAGATTAGTAATGGGGGTAGGGTTTTCATAGACCCTGCCATTACTAATCTAGAGCTTAGTGGCAGCTGTGAGCTGTTATTAACCCCTTATTAGCCTGATTGCCACCGCACCAGTGCAATCGGGAAGAGCCGGGTAAAGTGCCAGGATTGTCACATATAATGGATGTGACAATCCTGGGTGGCTGTGGGCTGCTATTGCTATAACGCGCCTGCTTTAATCTTATTTTATTTAATTTTCCTTTATTTATTTTTTATTTCCAAAGGTTCCGGATCATTATCCGGAGTTCCCTGAGAACTCCAGGCCCGGGTCCGGTACTCGGGTATTTTTAAAATCGCTCGGATCCTAAATTTTACAGTCCGGGTCTGTCCATCACTAATCAATAGACAAACAAAAAAGTGCATGGTGTTTATGTAGTTGTGTAAACAGAAATATGATATTCAAAATTAAAAATGACATGCCATAAGGCAAGCAAAATCAAGAAATGCAAGAAACTAAATTATTGAGTAAATGTATTAAATATTAGTTGTATCCAAACTATAATTAAATTGTTGTACAATGTTTTTCTCCACTTTTCTTAGATAATAATCTTTTTTCTTATTTTCTCATAGGCACTTCATTCAGGGAAAAGACCCAATCAAAATCAACATCTAAGTCACTGAGCGGGTCGCGTGAAGTACCTCAAAATTTGCAGACCACCACAGGTATGGTTTTAGCATACACAGACCTCTAAATTATGGATAAAAAAACTATTAAAAATAATTTTAACACAAACAGTCCCATTCTCACACCACATAAAAATACCCAATTAAAGAAAGCAGCCAAAGCTCTCATTGAGCCCAATAGGAGTCCTTGTGTCCAATCTATAAATAAAGTGACTCAAGTTGCGCAAGGGCCTTAAATAGGTTACCACCTCTAACCTCTGATCTATGGCCTTTATAATTAATTTGCTTGAGTCAGATTTATGGTACAATTGGAAATGTTTTGGTAGGGATTTTAGGTGTTCCGTCTCATGCAGAGTCTTTGTTTTCTCAATGTCCCTGATGTGCTCACGGACTCACACCTTTAACCCCCTAACCCCTGGACGATTTTTCCGTTTTTGTTTTTTGCTCCCCTTTTTCCGAGAGTCGTAACTTTTTTATTTTTCCCGTCAATCTTGCCATAAGAGGGCTTATTTTTTGCGGGACGTATTGGTCTTTTAAGTGAAACCATGAGTTTTACCATATATGGAACTGGAAAACAGCAAAAAATTTCCACGTGCGGAAAAATTACAAAAAAGTGTGATTGGACAATGGTTTATGGGGTACTTTATTCACCGTGTTCACTTTATGGTAAAACTGATGGGTGGGTGTGATACTTCAGGTTGGTATGAGTTCGTTGATACTAAACATGTTTAGGTTTACTTTTATCTAAGGGGTTAAAAAAAGGTTTGTCCAAAAAATTGGAGCACTTTCAGCGCCATTTTCTGCAACTTGTAGTGTTCTCATTTTTTGGGATATGGGGCTCACTGATGGCTTATTTGTTTGCATTTTTAGCTGAACGATTTCTGCGCAGATGCTACGTTTTGACTCCCTGGTATTGCATCTTGCTCAAAATTTGCGAAGACGAAAAAACTTAACTTTGCCGGTTGGAATTTTTTTTGTACGGCTACGCCATCTACCGATTATATTAATTCATTTTAGATTTTGATAGACTGGGCATTTCTGAACTCTGTGATACCAAATGAGTGTATATTTATTATTTTTTTAACCCTTTGATTTTTAGTGGGGCGAATGGGGAGTGATTTAAATTTTTAGTTGTTTTTTTTAATTCTTTAAAACTTTTTTTTAAACTTTTTTTATTTTAATAGTCCCCCTAGGGGTAAGGATTAGCTGTCTGATCGCTTGTTCATTTCTGCTGATCAGAGCGGCAGAGCTCTGATCAGCTGAAATGCTGCTGTCCTGTTACAACCAGCCGGCTGTAACAGGATGTGAGTCATGATAGCGACATGAGTTATGACATAACCCTGTGCTACCATGGCAACCATCGGTTTCCCGTGATCGCGTCACGGGGACTCCGATAGCGTAGAGGAAAGGAAATTTCCCTGCCATGGCCATTTACATTGCGCTGTCAGTAATTGACAGCGCAGTCTAAAAGATTAAAAGGCATGGATGAATCGTGGATCCACCCTTGCTTGTAAGCTACACATGTCTGCTGTTCAGATCAGCATATATGTGCGGAAATCGGTGCCGGTTTACTGCAGCAGCAGCCGACGATGATTACACCGCCATTATCTACGATGTACCCAGTACGTCCAATGTCTGTAAGAGGTTAAGTCCCTTGTGGTCATTCCTATGTAGATTTTCTGGCATGGATACTGGGCGTAATAAATCACGCCCTTAGAAGCACAAATATGTTGGTGATTTATTGTGTAAGTTTGTGTTCCTTCCGATTTTTTAATGGGAATCTGTCACCAGATTTGGGGACTACAAGCTGTGTCCAATACCACTGAGTTCTTATATACAGCATTCCACAATACTGTATATAAGAGCCTAGGCCGCTCTGTAAAACGGAAAAAGTACTTTTATAATACTCACCTAGGGTGGGTCCAGTCCAATGGGTGTCGCAGCTCTCCAGTGCGGTGCCTCCTCTTTCAGGTCTGACGCATCCTCTCTGCTGCGATCTTCGGCCTCCTTCTTCCCAGTACAGTGTGGATGATGTGTCTACGTCATCCACACGAGCCGACATTGCGGTCCTGCGCAGGCGCATTCATCTGCCCTGCTGATGAAAGTACTGTAATGTGCAGGCGCGAGGAAAGATTAACCCCTTCACGACCGGCCGACTTTACACTTTTCGGTATTTGTGGGGGGTTTGCCATTCTTCTGACAGACGTAACTTTTTTATTTTTCAGTCAATATGGTCATGTGAGGGCTAATTTTTTGCAGAATGAGCTGTAATTTTAAATGAAACTGAGTTTTACCATGCAGTGTACTGTAAAATGGCAAAAAAAATCCAAATGTGGAGAAATTGCAAAAAAAAGTGTGATTGCTCTATTGTTTTTGAGACATTTTATTCACTGTGTTCACTATATGGTAAACCTGATGTGCTGCTGTGATGCCTGAGGTTACTGCAAGTTTGTAGACACCAAACATGAATAGGTTTACTTTAATCTAAGGGGTTAAAAAAATAATCAGAAGTTTGTCCGAAAAAAGTGACAGACGTTTTGCGCCATTTTCTGAGACCCATAGCGTTCTCATTTTTTTAAATCTATGGCTCAGTGATGGCTTTTTTTAGTATCTCGAGCTGACGTTTTTAACAGTATCATTTTTGCGCAGATGCTATGTGTTCATTGCCTGTTATTGCATTTTGCTTAAGATTTGTGGCAACCAAAAAGCGTAATTTTGGCATTTGGAATTTTTTTGCTGCTACGCCGTTTAAAAATCAGAACAAATGATTTTATATTTTGATAGATCGGGCTGAAGACAGCGATACCAAATGTGTGAATATTTTTTTTTTAACCCTTTATTTTTCAGTGGGGCAAAAGAGGGATGATTTAAACTTTTAGGTGTTTTTACTTTTTTTTTTACTTTTTCAAAACTTTTTCTTACATTTTTTTTTAAATTTGACTAGTACCCCTAGGGGGCTATTAGGATCAGCTGTCTGATCACTCATTTATTTATCCCAATCAGAGCAGCACAATTTAGACTGGGAGAAATTATCATC
Source organism: Anomaloglossus baeobatrachus (assembly GCF_048569485.1). Classification (NCBI taxonomy): domain Eukaryota; kingdom Metazoa; phylum Chordata; class Amphibia; order Anura; family Aromobatidae; genus Anomaloglossus; species Anomaloglossus baeobatrachus. The sequence continues at coordinate 29,511 of NW_027445102.1, read as the reverse complement.
TCTTGTAACAGCCAGTATTTGGCTTTTTCTTACAGGACCTGAGTCATGTGAGCTACAGGAGTCATCACATGACCCTGTGCTATCATGATAGCCACCAGATCGTTAATGGGTTAAAGATCTCTTACGCATATGCACTACAATACATGGATCTGCTTTGAGCAGGGCAGATCAAAGTGCGCCTGCGTAGGACCTCAATGCCAGCTAGTGAGCATGATGTACGACGCGTCATGCACATGGGCCTCAGAAGAAGGAGGATGGCGATCGCCGCAGAGAGGAAATGCCGGACTAGAGAGAGGAGGCAATGGGTTTGAGATAATGATCAATAACTTTGCTAGCTATTTCATCATCAGCTGACGGTCTCCTTTTTTTCTCAGCCCCAGATCCCCTTGAGTGGAGCCCCAAAAATTGGTCTGTGCGATTTCTTCCTGTAAGCTCCCAAAGTAAGTCTGCCATCTTGTCTTTCTTCTTCCTGCTCCAGCTGTAAGGCTACTTTCACATTTGACAGGATGCAAACCGCATATGACCGGATCCTGTGGATTGAATGTGCAACGCATGCAACCGCAATTGTTATTTTATTGTATGCTTCTACTTCTACTTGTGATGGATGAAGGGGAACACAGAATTTATCGTCTGGCACTGGAGTCAGCTGATCGGGAATAAGCTGAACTCCTGATCTCACAGCCCGCACACGCTGTGATGGATGCAGGTTAACAGCAATCACTGCCTGCTTCCGATCACGTGTGACCATGTTCGGGCTGTGTGGTCATGAGTTCAGCTGAGTTCAGATCAGCTGACTCCAGTGTTGCCCGATTACTTGTTCTGTGTCCCCCTGCATCTATCGCAGAGTGTTCGGGCTGGAGTTCAACAGAGTTCAGATCAGCTGACTCCAGTGTCGGACGAATTCAGCTGACCTCACAGGCAGCACACGCTGCGATGGATGCAGGGGGACCCAGAACAAGTAATCGGCCAACACTGGAGTCAGCTGATCAGATTACTTGATCTGCTGGCTGTATGGTTAGAAGTAGGGATGAGGGAGCACTAAAATGCTCGGGTTCTCGGTAGCCCATGAGTATTTTTTTTTAAATTCATTAAAAAATAAACAAAAACCCCAAACACATAACCCTAACTCTAGGGTTAGGGGGTAAAAAAAATAAAATGTGTGGACTCCCGCTGCATTTTCTATTGCTAAGGTAACCCAAGCAGCTACTGGCTGCTAACCCCCACTGCTTATATGACCTAAATATAAATATATATATATATAAAGCCTGAGATTGCTAATGTCAGGCCAAGTTTGACCCGGCCATTAAGAATCTCCAATAAAGGGTTAAAAAAAAGACATCACACAGAAAAAATACTTTATTAGAAAAAAATACACAGACACTTTATTAGAAATAAATACACAGACACACTTAGGGACTCCATCTTTATTACTCCTTCTCACCCCTTCACGATCCTGGTCTTCTGTCTGAGAGAGAGGGAGATTTCTGTATTGACCATGCCAAGCTGCTTTCTGGGCATGCTCAGTACAAAAAACAGGATTCTGTCTATCAGGATCCGGCGACTTCCGGTACAGCAGGATCGGGGTCATTGAAATACATTGCAGGTACCACTGCATGTACTAATACAGATGGCCACCTGGTGGCGCTATAACAACACAAAAATCTAATATCACCCATGTAACGCAGCCTAAGCCTCAAAGGCTACCATTACTATTACCGATAGAGCTAACAGCCATGAATCATCGTGATCCGGACTCACCTATAAAGTGCACTTATAACTGGATGTTTTGAGTAGCCCTGACACGCGTTTCTCACCTGGCTTCCTCGCTTGAGGAAAGTGTAATGTGTATGTTTTATTATGTGGTGTCTTGGGCGAGATCGTCGCTGTTTGGGCGCGTGCAGGGGGTGGGACGCCGCACATAGAGTCCGCCTCATCCAGTCATTCCAGGGGAAGCGTGGATCTGAAGAATACTTCCACTAACGTCAGTTAACCCATGCATCCTTCTAAGGAAGCTCCCTTGGTGGGGACTCATGCTGAGGCAGCCCCGCACATGCGCACCCAACGAGACCATATCTACTACTGGCAAGTGAAAGGGCACGACCAGGGTGGTAAGAAAATCATCCAAACATAAGGAGAATCAGCCTTAGCCTAAAGAATATGACCATGTATAGTCCTTAAAAGATTTTCTAATGTCCCTATATCATGCAGAGACAAAATTCATATAGTAATATGTGTATATATATATATACCCCTAGATTCTAAATGGACCTTGCGATACCACAAATTTTCAATCCTGTGGGACCACAGTCATGGCGCAGCTTGAAATGTCTCTGGATCATCCTCAGGGAATCAAGATCCACAACATCACACACCGCAATTATGTCCCTAACATGTTCCCTCGTGCGGACGCGTTGTTCCCTTGATGTTAACCCAATATAAATTAGGCTACAGCCACATACTGCATAATAGATAACGTGACTTTTACTGCATGATTTGTAACTTTTTATTTTATACTCTTTAGGTCCATCCCAAGCTGACAACATCTCTGGGCAGACAAAAGGAAAACAACCAAATTTGGGACTCCCTTTCTCAATGCGAGATACCACCCTAGGTACGTAATGGTTCTTCACCAGCATATCCTTTAGGCTTTTCCCCCTTCTAACAGGTAAGAGTGGGCGATGAGTAAAACGTCGTTCAAACTCTAGTCGGTCTTCAGTAACGACCAGTGTTTGTTCAAGATCTGCCTGATCGCCCCCCTCTGACTGTTAACTTGGAGATGAAATGTATCTGTGAGGAAAAAGATTCTTCCCTCTTACTTGTTGATAATAATTGTACCCGTGGAGAACCCTTTTCTGTCTGGTACCCCATTTTTATATTATAGTCCAGAAAAACAATTGCCTCCCGATCTGCCTTATAGGTTAGTTTGATGTTATATGGGTTATTGTTCAACCAAGTCATGAAGCTCTGCAGTTCAGGACCGGTACCCCTTCAGATAATAAAGATGTCATCTATCTTACCACCTAGTGTAAAATTAATAGATTAGGGATAAGCCAAATGGACGACAATGTTTTAATTTTGTTACATACATTTTTCCTTCTGAGTCTTCTGATACCATACCAAAAAAATATTCAATGCACATGATTCAAAAGATAGATTTTCAGCGTAGTTTCTCCTTGATGAAAAATTAACCTTGAAATGGTAGCCTCATTTTAACCAAAACCTGGTATTAATAATTGGACAAATTGAAGAAGGACATGGCATTTGATTTACGAGTAATGCAACAACCTTTTCCCAGTTGATCAGTTTTAGACATCCTTAAAATTATCATTAGTGATGACTAGATATGGGCGAATGCTAAAATATTCGGGTTCGGATTGTTCAAATCCAATAATTTCTACATTTGTGTATTCATACCGAATAACGAACCCAATCCATGTCAATGGGAAACTCGAATAATTTTCCAGAGGACGTTGGAAATAGGCCTGCGAGGGCTGTAAAAATATTGCAATGGATGGAAAATTGTTGAAACTGAATGGCAACAGCATGCGGAAGATGCCTGAATGTATTTCTGACTCACATTTTATTTCTGGGAGTAATTTTGCCAAAGTATTACGCCACTTTTATGGATAGTAGTGGTCACTCAGTTCAATGAGGTCAGGTTACCTGCGATCATAGGTGGATGACAATGGGCAGCTCCAGCTGTGACCGCAAATAACCTAAGTTACGTCACCACACATCGCTGCGACTCATTCTCTGCCTTAAGATCACAGCGGGTGGTCATATTCTATGCCCACGCACTGTCACTTCAGATGTAGCAGAGCTGGAATCGTTATGGGACCTCGTGTGGATTACATCAGACCTGGGTATTTTTGGGGTTAATAAAGGAGTGAAAGAGGGTGTTGTTTTTATCTTATTTTGTGTTTGTGTTTATTTATTTTCACTTACAGATTAGTAATGGGGGTAGGGTTTTCATAGACCCTGCCATTGCTAATCTAGGGCTTAGTGGCAGATGTGAGCTGTTATTAACCCCTTATTAGCCTGATTGCCACCGCACCAGGGGAATCGGGAAGAATCGGGTAGAGTGCCAGGATTGTCACATCTAATGGATGTGACAATCCTGAGTGGCTGTGGGCTGCTATTGTTATAACGCGCCTGCTTTATTCTTATTTTCTTTATCGTTCCTTCCATGGGAGACCCAAACCATGGGTGTATAGCTACTGCCCCCGGAGGACACACAAAGTTACTACACTCAAAAACGTGTAGCTCCTCCCTCCTAGCATATACACCCCCTGCTAGCCAGATCTAGCCAGTTTCTTGCTTTGTGTCAGGAGGATCACACACACGCATGCATCCTTTTTTGATTTTTCATTTTTTCTAAAGATTTGGAAGAAAAGCGGGTCCACTGGACTCCCGGCATGTCCCTTCACACTCCCCTGGCGGCAGTGCTGTTAAGGTTGACTTCAGGGCAGGAGCCCTTCATGCCGCGCTCCTTCACCATCCCTTAGGGGCTCTGGCTTGAAGTTGGAGCCAACACGGTTCTCACTGCCTTGCAGGAGACCGGCCTCCATCCGCAGGCCTTGTGCAGGACCCTGCTGGACGGAGCACTGACCCCCACCCCACAGGGACTGGGCCCTGCGTCTCAAAGCTAAGTATAGAGACTTTTATTCAGAGGGTCCTTCTGCATTGTGGAGCACTTTTATTGTGGGGGACAGTGATTGCTTGATAATGCTGCTTTCTTCAGCGCTCTATTGGGAGACCCAGACGATTGGGGGTATAGCTACTGCCCTCTGGAGGCCACACAAAGCACTACATCAAAAGTGCAAGGCCCCTCCCCCTCTGGCTATACCCCCCCGTGGTATCACGGGTTCTCCAGTTTTAGCTTTGTGTGCGAAGGAGGTCAGACATTCCATGCATAGCTCCACAGATTTTAGTCAGCAGTAGCTGCTGACTATTTCGGATGGAAGAAAAGAGGACACATATAGTGTCCCCAGCATGCTCCCTTCTCACCCCTGGATGGTGTTGTAAGGTTGAGGTACCTATTGCTGGTACAGGGCTGGAGCCTGACATGCTGTTTTCCTTCCACATCCCCTTGTAGGGCTCTGTGGAAGTGGGATCCTGCCGGCCTCTCAGCTCTGACGCCGGGCTCCATCCACAGACCCATTAGAACCTGATGGAGACGGAGCAGGAGTACGATCAGGGACAGGCCCTGCATCATACAGGTACTCTGTGTCCCCGGCAGGCACAGACACACTCCGGGCTGGCTGGGTGTTGTAGTGCGCCGGGGACCGCAACGTTGGAGTTAGTGTCCCTACAGATTACTGGGGGATTTTTTGTGTATGGGAACGCAGCGCCGACCCCCTCTGGACCGGGCGGCGCTGCTGTGACTTGTGGTGCGCCGGGGATCCGCCGTCCGCGCTTTTACGGCGGCGGCGGTTATAAATTGAGTCCCCGGCTTTCTGGGCCTAGGACGCCGGCAGCTCCGATTCGTTCCCGCCCCCACCCTGTCTTTCAGGGTAGGGGAGAGACGCTGTTCGCTAGCAGCGACGAGGGCTGGAGCCTGATTTACATGCTCCAGCCCTCACACTAGGCACAGAGGGAAGCAGGCTTCCCGCTCTTAGCCAGGAACGCCCAGGGCCCGCCCCCCTTCTCTCTCAGACGCCGGCAGCCATTACATGCAGTCTGGCTGGAGGAAGGACGCAAGGCTCTGGGAGACCTGGACTAGGGGCTATCTGGCGACCACACACCCGCTTTTTAAGCGGGCGGTAAGCGATTTGTCTGTGCTGGTCCCTCTAGTGCCTCACGGTGTATCGGTGTACTGTACAGATATATAGATATTGTATTTCTTGCACTGTGAGGTCGCTTCTGGCTGCATCTCCCAGATCACTCTGTGGAAGCAGCAACATGCCATCCTCAAAACGCAAGGCTGCCAAGGCCAGGGCTGTGTGTGCTGCGTGTGCTGCATGTGGGGCTAATCTACCAGCAGGCTCCCATTGTGTGCAATGCTCCGACCCGGTGCTGCTTCGCCAGCCGGAGTCAGGAGAGGTAGTGACCCAGGCTGAGACGCTTGTAAGTTCTGCCCCGGTGACAGGGACAGACTTTGCAGTTTTTGCGGATAATATGTCTGTGTCTATGGCAAAAATCCTTGAAACCTTGCAATCTATGCATGGGGCTCAGTCTTTGGGCACGGCGAGGCCTCTGTCCTCAGGTCCCCCTCACTTGGAATTAATCCAGCCCACAGGGGGGTCCCCGGCTTCACAGGCCGAGGATTATGACTCAGATGATAGCCCCAGCCACCCTAAGCGAGCTCGCTGGGAAAGACCCTCGACGTCATCACACTGCTCAGGGTCTCAGCGCAATCAGTCTCCCTGTGATGTGTCTGATGAGAGTGATCAGGAATCCATTCCTGGAACCCCTCTCAACCTGGATACCCCTGATGGGGATGCCATGGTAAACGACCTTATCTCAGCCATCAATAGGCTGTTGGATATTTCTCCCCCAGCCCCTTCAGCAGAAGAGGCGGCTGCGGAGCAGGAGAAGTTTCGTTTCCTTTATCCCAAGCGTAAATTGAGTGCTTTGTTGGATCACGCTGACTTCAGAGAATCAATCCAGAAGCACGACGCTCACCCAGAAAGGCGTTTCTCTAAACGATCTAAAGATACGCGTTTCCCTTTCCCCCCTGAGGTGGTCAAGCGCTGGACCCAGTGTCCAAAGGTAGACCCCCCGATTTCCAAACTCGCAGCTAGGTCCATAGTTGCAGTGGAGGATGGCGCTTCACTTAAAGATGCCAATGACAGACAGATGGACCTTTGGTTAAAATCTGTCTATGAAGCTATCGGCGCGTCGTTTGCTCCGGCATTCGCAGCCGTATGGGCACTCCAGGCTATTTCAGCTGGCTTAGCAAAAGTGGATGCTATCATACATCCAGCAGTGCCGCAAGTGGCGCACCTTACCACGCAGATGTCGGCGTTTGCGTCTTACGCTATCAATGCGGTCCTAGAATCTACCAGTCGCACCTCAATGGCGTCCGCCAATTCGGTAGTTTTGCGCAGAGCCTTGTGGTTAAAGGACTGGAAAGCAGATGCTGGTTCCAAAAAATGTTTAACCAGTTTGCCTTTATCTAGAGATAGACTGTTTGGCGAGCCATTGGCTGATATCATTAAGCAGTCCAAGGGTAAAGACTCCTCTTTACCACAACCCAGAACAACCAAACCTCAGCAGAAAAAGTGGCAGCAGAGGTTTCAGTCCTTTCGAGGTTCGGGCAAGACACCATTTACCTCGTCCAAAGGGACTCAGAGGACGCAAAGAAACTCAGATTCGTGGCGGGCTCACACGCGCCCCAAGAAAGCAAATGGAGGTACCGCTTCCAAAGCGGCTACCTCATGACTTCCAGCCCCCTCCCTCCGCATCGCCGGTCGGGGGCAGGCTCTCCCGCTTTTCCGGCATTTGGATGTCACAGGTCAAAGACCGGTGGGTGACGGACATTTTGTCTCGCGGGTACAGAATCGAGTTCAATTCTCGTCCTCCAGCTCGGTTCTTCAGAACCTCCCCACATCCAGACCGAGCAGATGCTCTGCTGCAGGCGGTGGACTCCCTAAGAGCGGAAGGAGTGGTGATCCCAGTCCCTCCTCAGGAACAAGGGCAAGGGTTTTACTCCAATCTCTTTGTGGTTCCAAAAAAGGACGGCTCGTTCCGTCCTGTTCTGGACCTAAAACGGCTCAACAAACATGTGCACGCCAGGAAGTTCCGGATGGAAACCCTGCGTTCTGTCATTGCCTCAATGTCCAGAGGAGACTTCCTTGCCTCAATAGACATCAAAGATGCTTATCTCCACGTGCCAATTGCTACAGAACATCAACGTTTTCTACGTTTTGTGATAGGAGACGACCATTTTCAGTTCGTAGCTCTGCCATTTGGTCTGGCGACAGCCCCACGGGTCTTCACCAAGGTCATGGCGGCGGTGGTAGCAGTCTTGCACTCTCAGGGACACTCGGTGATCCCTTACCTAGACGATTTATTGGTCAAAGCTCCCTCTCAAGAGGCATGTCAGCACAGCCTGAATGCTAAGCTGGAGACCCTACAGTCTTTCGGATGGATCATCAACTTTCCAAAGTCGATCCTATCACCGACTCAATCACTAACGTATCTTGGCATGGAGTTTCATACTCTAGCAGCGATAGTGAAGCTTCCGCTGGACAAGCAGCGGTCACTACAGACAGGGGTGCAATCTCTTCTGCAGGGCCAGTTGCATCCCTTGCGGCGCCTCATGCATTTCCTAGGGAAGATGGTGGCAGCCATGGAAGCAGTTCCCTTTGCGCAGTTTCATCTGCGCCCACTTCAATGGGACATTCTCCGCCAATGGGACGGGAAGTCAACGTCCCTGGACAGGAAAGTCTCGCTTTCCCAGACGGCCAAGGACTCCCTACAATGGTGGCTCCTTCCCACCTCATTGTCTCAGGGAAGATCCTTCCTGCCCCCATCCTGGGCAGTAGTCACGACAGATGCGAGTCTGTCAGGGTGGGGAGCAGTATTTCTCCACCACAGGGCTCAGGGGACGTGGACTCCGCAGGAGTCCACCCTTCAGATCAATGTTCTGGAGATCAGAGCAGTGTATCTTGCTCTACTGGCCTTCCAACAGTGGCTGGAAGGAAAGCAGATCCGAATCCAATCGGACAACTCCACAGCGGTGGCATACATCAACCACCAAGGAGGGACGCGCAGTCGGCAAGCCTTCCAAGAAGTCCGGCGCATTCTAATGTGGGTGGAGGACAGAGCATCCACCATATCCGCGGTTCACATCCCAGGCGTAGAAAACTGGGAAGCAGACTTCCTCAGTCGCCAGGGCATGGACGCAGGGGAATGGTCCCTTCACCCGGACGTGTTTCAGGAAATCTGTCGCCGCTGGGGAGTGCCGGACGTCGACCTAATGGCATCCCGGCACAACAACAAGGTCCCGGCATTCATGGCGAGGTCGCGCGATCAAAGAGCTCTGGCGGCAGACGCCTTGGTTCAAGATTGGTCGCAGTTTCAGCTCCCATACGTGTTTCCGCCTCTGGCGCTCTTGCCCAGAGTGCTACGCAAGATCAGATCCGAGTGCAGCCGCATCATACTTGTCGCTCCAGACTGGCCGAGGAGGTCGTGGTATCCGGATCTGTGGCATCTCACGATCGGTCGACCGTGGTCACTGCCAGACCGACCAGACTTACTGTCCCAAGGGCCGTTTTTCCATCAGAATTCTGCGGCCCTGAACCTGACTGTGTGGCCATTGAGTCCTGGATCCTAGCATCTGCTGGATTATCTCAGGGAGTCGTTGCCACAATGAGACAAGCTAGAAAGTCGAATTCGGCTAAGATCTACCACAGAACGTGGAAGATTTTCTTGTCCTGGTGCTCTGCTCAGGGAGTGTCTCCCTGGCCATTTGCATTGCCCAAGTTTCTTTCCTTCCTGCAATCGGGGTTAGAAAAGGGCTTGTCGCTCAGCTCCCTTAAAGGGCAAGTTTCGGCACTATCCGTGTTTTTTCAGAAGCGTCTAGCACGTCTTTCTAAGGTGCGCACGTTCCTGCAGGGGGTCTGTCATATTGTGCCCCCGTACAAGCGGCCGTTAGATCCATGGGATCTGAACAGGGTACTAGTTGCTCTCCAGAAGCCGCCCTTCGAGCCTCTGAAGGAAGTTTCCTTTTCTCGGCTGTCACAGAAAGTGGCGTTTCTTGTTGCGATCACATCGCTTCGGCGAGTGTCTGAGCTAGCAGCGCTGTCATCCAAGGCTCCCTTCCTGGTGTTCCACCAGGACAAGGTAGTGCTGCGCCCTATTCCGGAGTTTCTCCCTAAGGTCGTATCCTCTTTTCATCTTAATCAGGATATATCCTTGCCTTCTTTTTGTCCTCATCCGGTTCACCGGTATGAAAAGGACTTACGTTTGCTAGATCTGGTGAGAGCACTCAGAATCTACATTTCCCGAACGGCGCCCATGCGCCGTGCCGATGCACTTTTTGTCCTTGTCGCTGGTCCGCGCAAGGGGTTGCAGGCTTCTAAAGCCACCCTGGCTCGATGGATCAAAGAACCAATTCTAGAGGCCTACCGTTCTGCGGGGCTTCCGGTTCCTTCAGGGCTAAAAGCCCACTCAACCAGAGCCGTGGGTGCGTCCTGGGCATTTCGTCACCAGGCTTCGGCTCAACAGGTGTGCCAGGCAGCTACCTGGTCCAGTCTGCACACTTTCACCAAGCATTATCAGGTGCATACCTATGCTTCGGCGGATGCCAGCTTAGGTAGAAGAGTTCTGCAGGCGGCAGTGACACCCCCGTAGGGGAGGGCTGTTTTGCAGCTCTAACATGAGGTATTTCTTTACCCACCCAGGGACAGCTTTTGGACGTCCCAATCGTCTGGGTCTCCCAATAGAGCGCTGAAGAAGAAGGGAATTTTGTTACTTACCGTAAATTCCTTTTCTTCTAGCTCTTATTGGGAGACCCAGCACCCGCCCTGTTGTCCTTCGGGATGTTTTTTTGTTGTTTGCGGGTACACATGTTGTTCATGTTGAACGGTTTTTCAGTTCTCCGATGTTATTCGGAGTTAATTTGTTTAAACCAGTTATTGGCTTCCTCCTTCTTGCTTTGGCACTAAAACTGGAGAACCCGTGATACCACGGGGGGGGTATAGCCAGAGGGGGAGGGGCCTTGCACTTTTGATGTAGTGCTTTGTGTGGCCTCCAGAGGGCAGTAGCTATACCCCCAATCGTCTGGGTCTCCCAATAAGAGCTAGAAGAAAAGGAATTTACGGTAAGTAACAAAATTCCCTTCTTTCTACTGTGTTTCCGGCCGGTTCCACGGTTTTTACTGAGAACCGCGCCGACGATGCCTGATTCTCGGCCGCATGCATAACTCTAGGCCCCGGCTTCAGCCGCGGCCTAGTTTCGTTTCGTCCCCCTGCATGTCAGTCATGCAGGGGGACACTGCAGCGCCGCCCGCCGGCCGCTCTGCACAGGGGAGGACGCTCCTTTTTGAGGAGATCATTCCCTCCCCTGTACATCTCCTTCGCCCTCCGATTCCCGCTCCTGGGTTAACCCCCGCCCCCCCCCTCACTCTGGCGCCATTTTCTCAGCGTCTTAGTACACTGGTCGGCGCTGGCTGCTCTGCAGCAGAGGGAGGGAATACTGGCTGGGGGTCCAGGATTGGAATTCGTATGGCACTCATAGCGGCCTGATAAGTCACAACCTCTGGTTGTGCACTTTTATACACTCTCAGGGCATTCTGTAGGAGTTAATTCTTTATTTTAGAACCTCCTCCTCAGCAGCATGTCTCACTCCAGCAGCAAAGCTCCAGGCTGTACACTACATGTTCTGCATGTAACCTCATATTGCCTGAACCGGCACACTGTAATGGTTCTTGTGTGGTGGATGGGTATTCTAGATATTCTAGACAGAGCCCCCACCTCTGCAGCATGTCTGAGGCTGCAGGCTGTTTTGTATTATCCACTGCAGGTAGTCTCGTACGGCTATACCGAGCTCATAACCACTGTGGCCCCTCAGCATGGGGGCTCATTAATGGTCCCTCCAGCTGCTCCGGTTTCGGTGGCTGACCCCCGTGGGAATCCTATTTCCAGGAGTCGGCTGTCCCGGCATCTGCTGAGCATGCAGCCCCCTTCTCAGGGCGTTTTCTGCTTCGCTCAGCAAAGCTCACAAGGGACTCTCCTTCTGGGCTCAGACCCCGTCCTCCTGACAGGGAGACGCAGGGTCCCCTGTCCTCCCCGTCCCGCAGCTCCGATTTCGAGCTGACTCACTGGACGAGGAGGATGTCTCTACCACGGGCACGGACGGATCCGTCCGTACGTGACGCAGCTGCGAATGATTGGATGCGTCCATTATTCTTGTACTGGACCTCCATCCGCCTGATCAGGGGAGTATTCCCCGCTGACAGAAAGGCATCAGTATACCTTTAACAGGACGAGGAGTGTGTTCCTTAACCACTCCAGTTTTCAGCCCGCTGCGTCCAAGCCCACAGCCTATCCTGCAGACCCCACAGCGGGGTTCTGCGGCCTGTCTCCCCCTCCCATCAGAGGTGCTCAAGGAGTGTACTCATTCGCCAAGGGTAGCCACTCCGGTGTCTAGACTTTCAGCCCGGTTAGTTGTATCAGTGGCTGACGGCACCTCTATATGGATTCTACGGTACATTAATTTTGTACTGGACCTCAATCCACCGGTGTTACCTTATCTAGGTGAACACAACGTGTGTTCCTTAACCACTCCAGTTTTCAGGCCCCTGTGACTAGCCCAGGGTCCGCTCTGACACTCGCTTCCCATGAAGCGTGATTCTGAGGACTGTGTTTCCCCTGTCCACCAATGGTGGTCAAGAAGTGGGCTCATTCACCTCAGGTGGCTCAGCCCGGACCGTTATGTCAGTGGCTGATGGCTCCTCACTTAAGGTTCTGCGGTCCGCCCGGTTGTCCTTTGGGCCAAGTTGGTATAAGGACGGCAGGAGCTTCGTTCTCCTCAGCTTTACAGCAGTGCGGTTTTTTTGTACCTTCTCTGCTTCTCTGGAGGAGATGCATTCTCTCACAGGGACTCTATGCCCAAAACGGTTGCCTGAACTTCCAGACTTCACTCTTTTCATCCTCTGCCAGGTCTGCCATGCTGGACGCCGCACGGCGGTGGTCTGGGCTACCTTCCTCGCTATCCGCAGGCTCCTGTGGCTTCGGAATTGGAAGGCAGATGCCTCTATGGAGGTTCCTTGCTGGGCTCCCCCTTGGTGGGACCAGTTTCCCCGGAACCAACTGGGTGAAAATAAGGAAGCTCTTGGCGGGGAGTGTTCTTCCTTGCCACAAACCTAAGCCAGGGAACCTGTCCATGGCAGGAATCAGTTGAGGTTTCGGTGGTTTCCGTTCCTCCATCTGATCGTCCTCTAGCTCGGCCCAGGTTCATAGAACCAAATGGCTCGAAGCTGCGTCTTCAGAAGACCGCAGGAGATGCTGTCACTGACTCAGCTTCCTCCGAGCTATTTAGCCACGCCCCTTGGTCGTGGCAGGCCCTCTCCACTTGGCGACGTAGGGTTCTAACACGTCTCCGTTCAGTGGGGGCGAGATTATATCTCCCTTGGCTACAGGATGGACTTCTGTCCAGCCGCCAAACAGATTTTTTCTGTCAACTCCTCCCGGCTACAAGGCCGCCGCCTTCTCACAGGCTGTGGCATTTCTTGCTGGCCAATGGAGTAATTGTACCGGTTCCCGACTGGGAACGGTTCTGAGATTTTTGCTTAAATCTATTCCTAGTCCCCGAAGAGGGCGGTGCCTTCCGACCTGGATCTTTAGCCTTTCAAGCATAGCCAGGTGGGGCGTCTTCACATGGAGTCTCGGTTTTGTTCCGTGTGTTTTCTTCACCGGATCAATCAAGAACCCAAGGAGATTTTCTAGTAGCCATCGGCATCAGAGATGCCTATCGACAGGAGTCAATCGCAGTTTCACACCAGCGTTGACTACGTTTTGACAATCGGAGTGGTCCAATTCGTGGCTCTTCCCTTGGGGTTAGCCAAGGCCCCTCGAGTATTCTTATTGGGGCAGCTGTGTTTAGGGTCCTGCCCCCCTAGGGTTTGGCAGTGATCTTTTGCCCTGGACGGCCTTCTTGTCGGGGCTTCATCCAGTGCTGACTCTTAGCAGAGTGCTTCGTTCACTCTCGCCACTCTGTCCTATTCGGGTGGCAAGTCCACTCTGACTCGAACCAGAGGTTCACAGGGCGTCAATGGAAGCGGTTCCTCGCCCAGTTTCTCCTGCGTCCTCTGAGACTGGATGTTTTCCGCTGTACAAGCGAACTCAATCCTCCCACGGGGTGGTGGCTTCGCCACTGACCAGGGGCTCGTTTCAGTGGTGGCTTCGGCCACTCTGTCTCAGGGGCGCTCCTTTCTGGCCCGTCCCGGGTGATCTTCACCAGGATGCTAGCCTATCCGCCTTGGGAGCAGTATATCTCCACCGTGGAGCGCAGGGCGCTTGGACTCTGTCCGAATCAGCCCTCTGGATCAATGTGCTGGAAATCAGAGCTGTATTTCTGGCTCTCTAAGCCTTCACCATCTGTGGGCGGCTAGGCACATTCGAGTCCAGTCGGACAACGTGACAGCGTTTTCCTACATCAGCTTCCAGGGCGGGACACTCAGCCGCCTGGCAAGCTTGGCGGCTCAACATTCTTCAGTGGACAAGGTACTCCTAGTCCACCGTATCCGCAGTCCACATCCTAGATGTGAAAACTACGAGGCAGGCTATTTCAGCTGTCCAACCGTGGTCCACAATCCTCAGGTTTTGCGGTAGACACACTGGTTCATGTTTGACCCCAGCTTTGTCTCTTTTCGAAGTTCACCCTCTACCTCTTGTCCAGAGTCCTGCGCAAGATCGGTAAAGGGGGCCGTCGGGTCATTCTTCCAGACTGACCCAAGCAGGCTTGGTACTCTGACCTGCTCCTTCTGTCCGTTGGGTTGCCATGGCATCTTCCGGACCGTTCAGACCTTTTCTCAAGAGGTCCGTTTTTTCCCGTCAGAATTCTGGATTCTCAGATTGACGGCGTAGCTCTTGAGTCCTGGATCTTGGCGACTTCTGATATCCTTCCTGAAGTCATCTCCGCTATGACTCGAGCTCCAAAGTGTCCTTTGACCTTTTTGGCCTTGCCGACCCTCCTGTCCCTTCCACAGTCCGGTCTACAGCTAGGACTATCCCTCATTAAGGGACAGGTCTCGGCTCTGTCAGTATGTGCCAGCGGCGTATCGTCCGGCTGGCTCCGGTGCGCTCCTTTAAGGGCGCATCTCACATCATTCCGCTTTTCCGGCGGCCTATGGAGACCTGGGACCTTGATCCGGTCCTCCCGGTTCCCGGAAACCCCCCTTTGCGCCTCTTGGGGAGGTTTCGTTGTTTCATCTTTCACAGAAAGTACTCTTTCTAGTGGCTATAATTTCCCGCCAGAGAGTTCTGGCTGCACTCTTTCGGAGTCGCCCCCTTTGTTTTTGGTCTTTTGCATCAAGACAAGGTGGTCTTCGTCCGACTCCGGCCTTTTTTCCCTAAGGTGGTCTCTGCCACCTTATCCGGGGCAATTTTCCTGCCTTCCTTTGGTCCGGCTCCTGTTCATCGCTTGAGGAAGCGTTGCATCTCCTGGATCTGGTGCGGGCGCTCCGGATCTATGTGTCTCGCACCGCCGTTATTAGGCGGTGCACCTCTCGGGTGCTGACTGTTCGTCAGCGTAACGGTCTCTCGGCATCTAAGCCGACCCTGATGTTGGCTTAGGTCGGCCATTTCCGAGACCTACGAGTGTACTCAAGTGCCTTCCCCGCCGGGGATCAGAGCACATTTGGTCAGTCCTGTCGGCGCCTTTTTTTGGGCTTTCAGGCACCAGGTTACGGCTCAGTAGGTCTGTCAGACTGCAGCTCGAATTAGTCTGCATACTTTTTCGAAGTACTTCCCAAGGCATGCTCATGCCTTGGCAGACGTGGGCTTGGGCAGACGCATTTTTCCGGCGTCTGTCGCCCATTTGTGAAGTTAGGTTTGCCTGCTTCTCAGTTGTCTGTTTATTCCCACCCATGGACTGCTTTGGAACGTCCCATGGTTTGGGTCTCCCATGGAAGGAACGATAAAGAAAAAGAGAATTTTGTTTACTTACCGTAAATTCTTTTTCTTGTAGTTCCGACATGGGAGACCCAGCACCCTCCCTATTGCCTGTTGGCAGGTTTCTTGTTCCGTGTGTCTTCACCGGCTGTTATTGTTGTAGACAGAGGTTCCGGTTCTTCCGGATTTTACTCTGTCTCTTCTTGTGGGTGGATGTCCTCCTTCAGCTTTTGCACTAAACTGGCTAGATCTGGCTCGCAGGGGGTGTATATGCTAGGAGGGAGGAGCTACACGTTTTTGAGTGTAGTAACTTTGTGTGTCCTCCGGGGGCAGTAGCTATACACCCATGGTTTGGGTCTCCCATGTCGGAACTACAAGAAAAAGAATTTACGGTAAGTAAACAAAATTCTCTTTTTATTTAATTTTCCTTTATTTATTTTTTATTTCCAAAGGTTCCGGATCATGATCCGGAGTTCCCTGAGAACTCCAGGCCCGGGTCCGGTACTCGGGTATTTTTAAAATCGCTCGGATCCTAAATTTTACAGTCCGGGTCTGTCCATCACTAATCAATAGACAAACAAAAAAGTGCATGGTGTTTATGTAGTTGTGTAAACAGAAATATGATATTCAAAATTAAAAATGACATGCCATAAGGCAAGCAAAATCAAGAAATGCAAGAAACTAAATTATTGAGTAAATGTATTAAATATTAGTTGTATCCAAACTATAATTAAATTGTTGTACAATGTTTTTCTCCACTTTTCTTAGATAATAATCTTTTTTCTTATTTTCTCATAGGCACTTCATTCAGGGAAAAGACCCAATCAAAATCAACATCTAAGTTACTGAGCGGGTCGAGTGAAGTACCTCAAAATTTGCAGACCACCACAGGTATGGTTTTAGCATATACAGACCTCTAAATTATGGATAAAAAAACTATTAAAAATAATTTTAACACAAACAGTCCCATTCTCACACCACATAAAAATACCCAATTAAAGAAAGCAGCCAAAGCTCTCATTGAGCCCAATAGGAGTCCTTGTGTCCAATCTATAAATAAAGTGACTCAAGTTGCGCAAGGGCCTTAAATAGGTTACCACCTCTAACCTCTGATCTATGGCCTTTATAATTAATTTGCTTGAGTCAGATTTATGGTACAATTGGAAATGTTTTGGTAGGGATTTTAGGTGTTCCGTCTCATGTAGAGTCTTTGTTTTCTCAATGTCCCTGATGTGCTCACGGACTCACACCTTTAACCCCCTAACCCCTGGACGATTTTTCCGTTTTTGTTTTTTGCTCCTCTTTTTCCGAGAGTCGTAACTTTTTTATTTTTCCCGTCAATCTTGCCATAAGAGGGCTTGTTTTTTGCGGGACGTATTGGTCTTTTAAGTGAAACCATGAGTTTTAACATATATGGTACTGGAAAACAGCAAAAAATTTCCACGTGCGGAAAAATTACAAAAAAGTGTGATTGGACAATGGTTTATGGGGTACTTTATTCACCGTGTTCACTTTATGGTAAAACTGATGGGTGGGTGTGATACTTCAGGTTGGTATGAGTTCGTTGATACTAAACATGTTTAGGTTTACTTTTATCTAAGGGGTTAAAAAAAGGTTTGTCCAAAAAATTGGAGCACTTTCAGCGCCATTTTCTGCAACTTGTAGTGTTCTCATTTTTCGGGATATGGGGCTCACTGATGGCTTATTTGTTTGCATTTTTAGCCGAACCATTTTTGCGCAGATGCTACGTTTTGACTCCCTGGTATTGCATCTTGCTCAAAATTTGCGAAGACCAAAAAACTTAACTTTGCCGGTTGGTATTTTTTTTGTACGGCTACGCCGTCTACCGATTATATTAATTCATTTTAGATTTTGATAGACTGGGCATTTCTGAACTCTGTGATACCAAATGAGTGTATATTTATTATTTTTTTAACCCTTTGATTTTTAGTGGGGCGAATGGGGAGTGATTTAAATTTTTAGTTGTTTTTTTTAATTCTTTAAAACTTTGTTTTAAACTTTTTTTATTTTAATAGTCCCCCTAGGGGTAAGGATTAGCTGTCTGATCGCTTGTTCATTTCTGCTGATCAGAGCGGCAGAGCTCTGATCAGCTGAAATGCTGCTGTCCTGTTACAACCAGCCGGCTGTAACAGGATGTGAGTCATGATAGCGACATGAGTTATGACATAACCCTGTGCTACCATGGCAACCATCGGTTTCCCGTGATCGCGTCACGGGGACTCCGATAGCGTAGAGGAAAGGAAATTTCCCTGCCATGGCCATTTACATTGCGCTGTCAGTAATTGACAGCGCGGTCTAAAAGATTAAAAGGCATGGGTGAATCGTGGATCCACCCTTGCTTGTAAGCTACACATGTCTGCTGTTCAGATCAGCATATATGTGCGGAAATCGGTGCCGGTTTACTGCAGCAGCAGCCGACGATGATTACACCGCCATTATCTACGATGTACCCAGTACGTCCAATGTCTGTAAGAGGTTAAGTCCCTTGTGGTCATTCCTATGTAGATTTTCTGGCATGGATACTGGGCGTAATAAATCACGCCCTTAGAAGCACAAATATGTTGGTGATTTATTGTGTAAGTTTGTGTTCCTTCCGATTTTTTAATGGGAATCTGTCACCAGATTTGGGGACTACAAGCTGTGTCCAATACCACTGAGTTCTTATATACAGCATTCCAAAATACTGTATATAAGAGCCTAGGCCGCTCTGTAAAACGGAAAAAGTACTTTTATAATACTCACCTAGGGTGGGTCCAGTCCAATGGGTGTCGCAGCTCTCCAGTGCGGTGCCTCCTCTTTCAGGTCTGACGCATCCTCTCTGCTGCGATCTTCGGCCTCCTTCTTCCCAGTACAGTGTGGATGATGTGTCTACGTCATCCACACGAGCCGACATTGCGGTCCTGCGCAGGCGCATTCATCTGCCCTGCTGATGAAAGTACTGTAATGTGCAGGCGCGAGGAAAGATTAACCCCTTCACGACCGGCCGACTTTACACTTTTCGGTATTTGTGGGGGGTTTGCCATTCTTCTGACAGACGTAACTTTTTCTTTTTCGCTCCTAATTGGGAGACCCAGACAGTGGTGTATAGCTACTGCCCTCTGGAGGCCGCACAAAGAACTACACTTAAAAGTGTAAGGCCCCTCCCCTTCTGGCTATACACCCTCCCGTAGGAGTACAGATTCCTCAGTTTTAGCTTTGTGCGCAAGGAGGTCAGACACGCACGCATAGCTCCATTGTTTTTAGTCAGCAGCAGCTGCTGACTATGTCGGATGGAAGAAAAGAGGGCCCATAAACAGGGCTCCCAGCATGCTCCCTTCTCACCCCACTGTATGTCGGAGGTGTTTGTAAGGTTGAGGTACCCATTGCGGGTACGGCGGCAGGAGCCCACATGCTGATTCCTTCCCCATCCCTTTTTACAGGGCTCTGGGTGAAGTGGGATTTACTGGTCTCCAGGCACTGAGACCGTGCTCCATCTACAGCCCCTGGAGAAGATGCTGGATGGAGCGGAGTACATCAGGGACATGGCCCTGCTTCCTCAAGGTACTCTGTGTCCCCGTGCATTTGGCGCTCACACCGCAGCATGCTGGGTGTTGTAGTGCGCCGGGGGACATCTGCGCTACGGCGCTTGTGCCATGGCCTCATTCAGCTTAGCTGAAGCAGGCACACTTCCAGGAATCGGTCGCGCCGGCCGCTGGGACTGCGGCGCGGCTGGCACTTGTGGTGCGCCGGGGACTTCAGCGCGGCCCGCGCTTTTACGGCGGCCGCGCTGATAACTCGAGTCCCCGGCTTTTGCGGCCTGCTTCCGTTCGTTCCCGCCCCCGGACCTGCCAGTCAGGAGAGGGGCGGGACGCTGGCCACGTTTAGGAATCGGTCATGCCGGCCGCTGGGACTGCGGCGCGGCTGGCACTTGTGGTGCGCCGGGGACTTCAGCGCGGCCCGCGCTTTTACGGCGGCCGCGCTGATAACTCGAGTCCCCGGCTTTTTGCGGCCTGCTTCCGTTCGTTCCCGCCCCCAGACCTGCCAGTCAGGAGAGGGGCGGGACGCTGGCCAGTGCATCAGCGCTGAGGGCTGGAGTCGTTTTTACATACTCCAGCCCTCCCAATCGGCACAGAGGGGACACTGTTTCCCGCACTTTTGTTTGGGAACTCCCACGGACCGCCCCTCTCCACAGACGCCGGCAGCCATTCCTGCTGACACGCTGAGCTGCAGAGGGGAGCCGGGGAGACCCAGACAAGGAATTCTGCAGCCTCTTACCCGCTATTCAGCGGGCGGTAAGCAGCCCTCAGGGCTCACCCCCTCTTGTGCCAGTAGTATTCTTAGTATTTTGTTGCTACAAATACTTTGTATTGCATAGCGCTGGTCGCCCTTTGGCTATAGACTCTCTCACATTGCAGAGAGCCAGCAGCATGTCGTCCGCAAAACGCAAGGGTGCCAAAGCACAGACATTATATGCTTCCTGCACCGCATGTGGGACTTTTCTACCGGCAGGCTCCACGGACCCCCATTGTGTGCAGTGCTCGGCCCCTGCGGCGCTTGCACAGTCGGGACCTCTGCTGGACGTGACCCAGGGTGTACCACCTGTGAATGCTGTCCAGGTGACAGGAACTGAGTTTGCAGCTTTTGCTGACAGAATGTCTCTCACTATGTCACAAATTCTTGACACATTGCGAGCTAGGCCTGTACTTCAGGCCACGGACACTGTGCAATCATTGCCCCCTGGTCCCCCTCAGCTCCAAGCTCCGGGACGGGCATATACACCTCAGGGTGAAGACTCTGACTCGGATGATGGCCCCGGGCAGCCTAAGCGGGCTCGCTATGACGGGCCTTCACATTCATCTCAATGGTCAGGATCCCAGCGAGATGAATCTATGGGTGATGAGGCGGACGTAACTGATCAGGATTCTGATCCTGGGACCGCTCTCAATCTAGATACACCAGATGGTGACGCCATAGTTAATGATCTTATATTTAACATCAATAAGATGTTAAATATTTCCCCACCAGCTCCTCTTGTGGAGGAGTCAGCTTCGCAGCACGAGAGAATCCATTTCAGATACCCTAAGCGTACTTTAAGCACTTTTCTGGACCACGCTGACTTTAGAGACGCAATCCAGAAACCCCACGCTTATCCTGAAAGGCGTTTTCCTAAACGGCTTAAAGATACACGCTATCCTTTTCCCCCTGAGGTGGTCAAGGGTTGGACCCAGTGTCCAAAAGTGGATCCTCCAATTTCCAGGCTTGCAGCTAGATCCTTGGTTGCAGTTGAAGATGGAGCGGCACTTAAAGATGCCACTGACAGGCAGATGGAGCTCTGGCTGAAATCCATCTATGAAGCGATTGGAGCGTCATTGGCGCCTTCTTTTGCAGCCGTATGGGCACTCCAAGCTATCTCAGCCGGGCTTGCGCGAGTTGACTCCGTCACACGTGCATTTGCCCCGCAGGTAGCACCATTGACCTCGCAAATGGCGGCATTCGCGTCGTACGCGATTAATGCTGTTCTGGACGCTACAAGCCGCACGGCAGTGGCGTCAGCCAACTCCGTTGTTTTGCGTAGGGCCCTGTGGTTGAGACATTGGAAAGCAGATTCTCATTCCAAGAAGTGCTTAACCAATTTGCCTTTTTCTCGTGACCGATTGTTTGGAGAGCGTTTGGATGAAATCATCAAACACTCCAAGGGTAAGGACTCATCCTTACCGCAACACAGACAAAACAGACCCCAACAGAGGAAGGGTCAGTCTGGTTATCGGTCCTTTCGAGGACCGGGCAGGTCCCAATTCACCTCGTCAAAAAAGACTCAAAAGGACCAGAGACGCTCAGATTCTTGGAGGTCTCAGTCACGCCCAAAAAGGGCAGCCGGAGGAACCGTTGCCAAGACGGCGTCCTCCTGACTTGCGGTCTCCGATTCCCACACCCGCGGTCGGTGGGAGGCTTTCCCACTTTGGCGACATCTGGCTGTCACACGTCAAAGACCGTTGGGTGAGGGATATTCTGTCTCACGGGTACAGGATAGAGTTCAGTTCTCGTCCGCCAACTCGTTTCTTCAGAACTTCTCCCCCACCAGACCGAGCCGATGCTCTGTTGCAGGCGGTGGCCGCTCTAAAAGCGGAAGGAGTGGTGACCTCCGTCCCTCTTCAGGAACAAGGTCACGGTTTTTACTCCAATCTGTTTGTGGTCCCAAAAAAGGACGGATCGTATCGGCCCGTCCTGGATCTAAAGTTGCTCAACAGACACGTAAAAGTCAGGAGGTTCCGGATGGAATCCCTACGCTCCGTCATAGCCTCAATGTCTCAAGGAGATTTTCTAGCATCAATAGATATCAAAGATGCGTATCTCCACGTGCCGATCGCACCAGAGCATCAGCGTTTCCTACGCTTCGTCATACACGACGAACACCTGCAGTTCGTAGCGTTACCTTTCGGTCTGGCAACAGCCCCCCGGGTCTTCACCAAGGTCATGGCAGCAGTAGTAGCTGTTCTGCACTCGCAGGGTCACTCGGTCATCCCGTATCTAGACGACCTGCTTATAAAGGCACCCTCTCAAGAGGCATGCCAACACAGTCTGAAGGTGGCACTAGACACTCTCCAGAGTTTCGGGTGGATTATCAACTTTCCAAAGTCTCATCTAACCCCGACCCAATCTCTGACTTATCTTGGCATGGAGTTTTCATACTCTCTCAGCGATAGTGAAGCTTCCACTGGACAAGCAGTGCTCGCTACGGACTGGAGTGCAATCTCTCCTTCAGAGCCAGTCGCACTCACTGAGGCGCCTCATGCATTTCCTAGGAAAGATGGTAGCAGCAATGGAGGCAGTCCCGTTCGCGCAGTTTCATCTGCGCCCTCTACAATGGGACATTCTACGCCAATGGGACGGGAAATCGACGTCCCTCGACAGGACTGTCTCCCTCTCTCAGACTGCCAAGGACTCTCTGCGTTGGTGGCTTCTCCCCACCTCATTGTCACAGGGAAAGTCGTTCCTTCCCCCGTCCTGGGCAGTGGTCACGACGGATGCGAGCCTATCAGGGTGGGGAGCGGTGTATCTCCACCACAGGGCTCAGGGGATGTGGACTCTGGAAGAGTCCACCCTGCAGATCAATGTTCTGGAAATCAGAGCAATCTATCTTGCCCTGCGAGCCTTCCAACAATGGCTGGAAGGCAAGCAGATTCGGATTCAGTCGGACAATTCCACGGCGGTGGCGTACATCAACCACCAAGGGGGAACACGCAGTCGCCAAGCTTTTCAAGAAGTCCATCGGATTTTGACGTGGGTGGAAAGCAGAGCGTCCACCATATCCGCAGTTCACATCCCAGGCGTGGAAAACTGGGAAGCAGACTTTCTCAGTCGCCAGGGCATGGACGCAGGAGAATGGTCCCTTCACCCGGACGTGTTTCAGCAGATCTGTTGCCGCTGGGGGACGCCGGACGTCGATCTGATGGCGTCACGACACAACAACAAGGTCCCAGTTTTCATGGCACGGTCTCACGATCACCGAGCACTGGCGGCAGACGCCTTGGTTCAGGATTGGTCGCAATTCCGACTCCCCTATGTGTTCCCACCTCTAGCATTGTTACCCAGAGTTCTCCGGAAAATCAGGTCCGACTGCCATCGAGCCATACTCGTCGCTCCAGATTGGCCAAGAAGGTCGTGGTACCCGGATCTGTGGCATCTCACGGTAGGCCAACCGTGGACACTACCAGACCGTCCAGATTTGCTGTCTCAAGGGCCGTTTTTCCATCTGAATTCTGCGGCCCTGAACCTGACTGTGTGGCCATTGAGTCCTGGATCCTAGCGGCCTCAGGTTTATCTCATGAAGTTGTTGCCACAATGAGACAGGCTAGAAAACCATCCTCAGCTAAGATCTATCACAGAACGTGGAAGATATTCTTAGCGTGGTGCGTGGCTCAAGGGTTTTCTCCCTGGCCATTTGCATTGCCAATTTTTCTTTCCTTCCTGCAGTCTGGGTTGGAAAAAGGTTTGTCGCTTAGCTCTCTTAAGGGTCAAGTCTCCGCGCTATCCGTATTCTTTCAGAAGCGCTTGGCACAGCTTTCTAAAGTACGCACGTTTCTCCAAGGAGTTTGTCATATTGTTCCTCCTTACAGACGGCCATTGGAACCCTGGGATCTGAACAAGGTTCTCATTGCTCTCCAGAAGCCGCCTTTCGAGCCTTTGAAAGAGGTTCCCCTTTCTCGGCTTTCACAAAAGGTAGTTTTTCTTGTGGCGGTCACGTCTCTTCGAAGAGTGTCCGAGCTAGCGGCGTTATCTTGCAAATCTCCCTTCCTGGTGTTTCACCAAGACAAGGTAGTACTGCGTCCAATTCCAGAGTTTTCTCCCAAGGTGGTTTCTTCCTTTCATCTCAATCAGGATATCACTTTACCATCTTTGTGTCCGCATCCAGTTCACCAATTTGAAAAGGGTTTACATCTGTTGGACCTGGTGAGAGCACTCAGGATTTACATTTCTCGCACGGCGGCTCTACGCCGTTCTGATGCGCTCTTTGTCCTAGTCGCTGGTCAGCATAAGGGATCGCAAGCTTCCAAATCCACCCTGGCGCGGTGGATCAAGGAACCAATTCTTCACACATACCGTTCTGCTGGGCTTCCGATTCCATCTGGACTGAAGGCCCATTCTACCAGAGCCGTGGGTGCGTCCTGGGCATTGCGGCATCAGGCTACGGCTCAGCAAGTGTGCCAGGCGGCTACCTGGTCGAGTCTGCACACGTTTACCAAACACTATCAAGTGCATACCTACGCTTCGGCAGATGCCAGCCTAGGTAGACAGGTCCTTCAGGCGGCGGTGGCCCACCTGTAGGAAGAGGCTGTCTGACAGCCCGTTCATGTGGTATCTTTTTACCCACCCAGGGACTGCTTTTGGACGTCCCACTGTCTGGGTCTCCCAATTAGGAGCGAAAAAGAAGAAGGGAATTTTGTTTACTTACCGTAAATTCCTTTTCTTCTAGCTCCAATTGGGAGACCCAGCACCCGCCCTATTTGTTCTTAGGGTTTCGTTTTTCGGGTGCACATGTTGTTCATGTTGTTTCTTAAGTTCTCCGATCATGTTATCGGATTGAATTTGTTTTTGAAACTGTTATTGGCTTTCCTCCTTCTTGCTTTGGTACTAAAACTGAGGAATCTGTACTCCTACGGGAGGGTGTATAGCCAGAAGGGGAGGGGCCTTACACTTTTAAGTGTAGTTCTTTGTGCGGCCTCCAGAGGGCAGTAGCTATACACCACTGTCTGGGTCTCCCAATTGGAGCTAGAAGAAAAGGAATTTACGGTAAGTAAACAAAATTCCCTTCTTTATTTTTCAGTCAATATGGTCATGTGAGGGCTAATTTTTTGCAGAATGAGCTGTAATTTTAAATGAAACTGTGAGTTTTACCATGCAGTGTACTGTAAAATGGCAAAAAAAATCCAAATGTGGAGAAATTGCAAAAAAAAGTGTGATTGCTCTATTGTTTTTGAGACATTTTATTCACTGTGTTCACTATATGGTAAACCTGATGTGCTGCTGTGATGCCTGAGGTTACTGCAAGTTTGTAGACACCAAACATGAATAGGTTTACTTTAATCTAAGGGGTTAAAAAAATTATCAGAAGTTTGTCCGAAAAAAGTGACAGACGTTTTGCGCCATTTTCTGAGACCCATAGCGTTCTCATTTTTTTAAATCTATGGCTCAGTGATGGCTTTTTTTAGTATCTCGAGCTGACGTTTTTAACAGGATCATTTTTGCGCAGATGCTATGTGTTCATTGCCTGTTATTGCATTTTGCTTAAGATTTGTGGCAACCAAAAAGCGTAATTTTGGCATTTGGAATTTTTTTGCTGCTACGCCGTTTAAAAATCAGAACAAATGATTTTATATTTTGATAGATCGGGCTGAAGACAGTGATACCAAATGTGTGAATATTTTTTTTTAACCCTTTATTTTTCAGTGGGGCAAAAGAGGGATGATTTAAACTTTTAGGTGTTTTTACTTTTTTTTTTACTTTTTCAAAACTTTTTCTTACATTTTTTTTTAAATTTGACTAGTACCCCTAGGGGGCTATTAGGATCAGCTGTCTGATCACTCATTTATTTATCCCAATCAGAGCAGCACAATTTAGACTGGGAGAAATTATCATCTCTTGTAACAGCCAGTATTTGGCTTTTTCTTACAGGACCTGAGTCATGTGAGCTACAGGAGTCATCACATGACCCTGTGCTATCATGATAGCCACCAGATCGTTAAGGGGTTAAAGATCTCTTACGCATATGCACTACAATACATGGATCTGCTTTGAGCAGGGCAGATCAAAGTGCGCCTGCGCAGGACCTCAATGCCAGCTAGTGAGCATGATGTACGACGCGTCATGCACATGGGCCTCAGAAGAAGGAGGATGGCGATCGCCGCAGAGAGGAAATGCCGGACTAGAGAGAGGAGGCAATGGGTTTGAGATAATGAT
Organism: Anomaloglossus baeobatrachus; assembly: GCF_048569485.1. Classification (NCBI taxonomy): domain Eukaryota; kingdom Metazoa; phylum Chordata; class Amphibia; order Anura; family Aromobatidae; genus Anomaloglossus; species Anomaloglossus baeobatrachus. Next base: position 3,493 of record NW_027445102.1, on the reverse strand, counting down.
CAATAACTTTGCTAGCTATTTCATCATCAGCTGACGGTCTCCTTTTTTTCTCAGCCCCAGATCCCCTTGAGTGGAGCCCCAAAAATTGGTCTGTGCGATTTCTTCCTGTAAGCTCCCAAAGTAAGTCTGCCATCTTGTCTTTCTTCTTCCTGCTCCAACTGTAAGGCTACTTTCACATTTGACAGGATGCAAACCGCATATGACCGGATCCTGTGGATTGAATGTGCAACGCATGCAACCGCAATTGTTATTTTATTGTATGCTTCTACTTCTACTTGTGATGGATGAAGGGGAACACAGAATTTATCGTCTGGCACTGGAGTCAGCTGATCGGGAATAAGCTGAACTCCTGATCTCACAGTCCGCACACGCTGTGATGGATGCAGGTTAACAGCAATCACTGCCTGCTGCCGATCACGTGTGACCATGTTCGGGCTGTGTGGTCATGAGTTCAGCTGAGTTCAGATCAGCTGACTCCAGTGTTGCCCGATTACTTGTTCTGTGTCCCCCTGCATCTATCGCAGAGTGTTCGGGCTGGAGTTCAACAGAGTTCAGATCAGCTGACTCCAGTGTCGGACGAATTCAGCTGACCTCACAGGCAGCACACGCTGCGATGGATGCAGGGGGACCCAGAACAAGTAATCGGCCAACACTGGAGTCAGCTGATCAGATTACTTGATCTGCTGGCTGTATGGTTAGAAGTAGGGATGAGGGAGCACTAAAATGCTCGGGTTCTCGGTAGCCCATGAGTATTTTTTTTTTAAATTCATTAAAAAATAAACAAAAACCCCAAACACATAACCCTAACTCTAGGGTTAGGGGGTAAAAAAAATAAAATGTGTGGACTCCCGCTGCATTTTCTATTGCTAAGGTAACCCAAGCAGCTACTGGCTGCTAACCCCCACTGCTTATATGACCTAAATATAAATATATATATATATAAAGCCTGAGATTGCTAATGTCAGGCCAAGTTTGACCCGGCCATTAAGAATCTCCAATAAAGGGTTAAAAAAAAGACATCACACAGAAAAAATACTTTATTAGAAAAAAATACACAGACACTTTATTAGAAATAAATACACAGACACACTTAGGGACTCCATCTTTATTACTCCTTCTCACCCCTTCACGATCCTGGTCTTCTGTCTGAGAGAGAGGGAGATTTCTGTATTGACCATGCCAAGCTGCTTTCTGGGCATGCTCAGTACAAAAAACAGGATTCTGTCTATCAGGATCCGGCGACTTCCGGTACAGCAGGATCGGGGTCATTGAAATACATTGCAGGTACCACTGCATGTACTAATACAGATGGCCACCTGGTGGCGCTATAACAACACAAAAATCTAATATCACCCATGTAACGCAGCCTAAGCCTCAAAGGCTACCATTACTATTACCGATAGAGCTAACAGCCATGAATCATCGTGATCCGGACTCACCTATAAAGTGCACTTATAACTGGATGTTTTGAGTAGCCCTGACACGCGTTTCTCACCTGGCTTCCTCGCTTGAGGAAAGTGTAATGTGTATGTTTTATTATGTGGTGTCTTGGGCGAGATCGTCGCTGTTTGGGCGCGTGCAGGGGGTGGGACGCCGCACATAGAGTCCGCCTCATCCAGTCATTCCAGGGGAAGCGTGGATCTGAAGAATACTTCCACTAACGTCAGTTAACCCATGCATCCTTCTAAGGAAGCTCCCTTGGTGGGGACTCATGCTGAGGCAGCCCCGCACATGCGCACCCAACGAGACCATATCTACTACTGGCAAGTGAAAGGGCACGACCAGGGTGGTAAGAAAATCATCCAAACATAAGGAGAATCAGCCTTAGCCTAAAGAATATGACCATGTATAGTCCTTAAAAGATTTTCTAATGTCCCTATATCATGCAGAGACAAAATTCATATAGTAATATGTGTATATATATATACCCCTAGATTCTAAATGGACCTTGCGATACCACAAATTTTCAATCCTGTGGGACCACAGTCATGGCGCAGCTTTAAATGTCTCTGGATCATCCTCAGGGAATCAAGATCCACAACATCACACACCGCAATTATGTCCCTAACATGTTCCCTCGTGCGGACGCGTTGTTCCCTTGATGTTAACCCAATATAAATTAGGCTACAGCCACATACTGCATAATAGATAACGTGACTTTTACTGCATGATTTGTAACTTTTTATTTTATACTCTTTAGGTCCATCCCAAGCTGACAACATCTCTGGGCAGACAAAAGGAAAACAACCAAATTTGGGACTCCCTTTCTCAATGCGAGATACCACCCTAGGTACGTAATGGTTCTTCACCAGCATATCCTTTAGGCTTTTCCCCCTTCTAACAGGTAAGAGTGGGCGATGAGTAAAACGTCGTTCAAACTCTAGTCGGTCTTCAGTAACGACCAGTGTTTGTTCAAGATCTGCCTGATCGCCCCCCTCTGACTGTTAACTTGGAGATGAAATGTATCTGTGAGGAAAAAGATTCTTCCCTCTTACTTGTTGATAATAATTGTACCCGTGGAGAACCCTTTTCTGTCTGGTACCCCATTTTTATATTATAGTCCAGAAAAACAATTGCCTCCCGATCTGCCTTATAGGTTAGTTTGATGTTATATGGGTTATTGTTCAACCAAGTCATGAAGCTCTGCAGTTCAGGACCGGTACCCCTCCAGATAATAAAGATGTCATCTATCTTACCAGCTAGTGTAAAATTAATAGATTAGGGATAAGCCAAATGGACGACAATGTTTTAATTTTGTTACATACATTTTTCCTTCTGAGTCTTCTGATACCATACCAAAAAAATATTCAATGCACATGATTCAAAAGATAGATTTTCAGCGTAGTTTCTCCTTGATGAAAAATTAACCTTGAAATGGTAGCCTCATTTTAACCAAAACCTGGTATTAATAATTGGACAAATTGAAGAAGGACATGGCATTTGATTTACGAGTAATGCAACAACCTTTTCCCAGTTGATCAGTTTTAGACATCCTTAAAATTATCATTAGTGATGACTAGATATGGGCGAATGCTAAAATATTCGGGTTCGGATTGTTCAAATCCAATAATTTCTACATTTGTGTATTCATACCGAATAACGAACCCAATCCAAGTCAATGGGAAACTCGAATAATTTTCCAGAGGACGTTGGAAATAGGCCTGCGAGGGCTGTAAAAATATTGCAATGGATGGAAAATTGTTGAAACTGAATGGCAACAGCATGCGGAAGATGCCTGAATGTATTTCTGACTCACATTTTATTTCTGGGAGTAATTTTGCCAAAGTATTACGCCACTTTTATGGATAGTAGTGGTCACTCAGTTCAATGAGGTCAGGTTACCTGCGATCATAGGTGGATGACAATGGGCAGCTCCAGCTGTGACCGCAAATAACCTAAGTTACGTCACCACACATCGCTGCGACTCATTCTCTGCCTTAAGATCACAGCGGGTGGTCATATTCTATGCCCACGCACTGTCACTTCAGATGTA